>NW_026913830.1:0-5285 GCF_034315485.1 Pezoporus occidentalis | reverse complement strand
TTAGTTTAGGGTTTGAAAATTTTTTTTTAAAAATTTAAAAAAAAAAAAAACTAGGGAATTTTTTAAATTTTTTTTTAAAGTTTTGCAATTTTAAATTTCTAAATTTTTTTTAATAAATTTCCCCAAGGGTAAATTTTTCCCAATTATTTAAAAGGGTTTAATAAAAAATTTTAAAAAAATTTTTGGGTTTAAAGGCCAAGGGAAAAATCCAGTTTCTAAAAAAGATTTTTAAGAAAGAAAAGTAAAGAAAAATTTAATTTTTTTTTTTAAATTTGCTGAACATTCAAAATTTTGGAAAAAGGTATAATTTGGGAATTTAAATTTTCTTTTAAAAAAATTTTTTTTTTTAGCCTTATCTTAAAAATAAATTTTTTTAATCACCCCTTTGAAGGAAGGAACCCAGTGAAAACAAAAAAGAAAGAATTATTGAAATGTTTAATTTAATTGATTAAAACTTTTGGTTTTAAAAAAAAATCAGAATTTTAAAATTTGAAAATGTTAAATTTAAATTAAAATTAGGGGTTTTGTTTTTTTTTTTAATTTTTCATTTTCATAGTCAACTGTATAGATATAAACATTTCTAAGAAATTTTACTTTTTTTTAATGTTTCCACTGGATTTCCTTTTCCTTCACAAGGAAAGTAAGAGCTTCACCAAATTACTGTAATTTTTTTAAAGGTATATGGCTAACCTAAAAATTTAAGGAAAAAAAAGTTTTCTGAAATGACAAAGCAATAGCAGTTTTGCTGATTCAATTAATTAACAGAATATATTGAAGGATTAATTTTGCTAAAAGATAATTGGTAAGACTTTTAGCACCACTATGCTAGTTTTTTCCCCTTTTTTAAAGTTTGTTCTGGCCAGAGCAAACTTGTACAATACTGAGTTAAAGAAGGTTTGATAATACCCTTAAAGATGTAAAACAGCATCCCAAGGCCACTGGAAGCATTTCTGTTGTAATGAATTGGCATTGTTTCATTGCAGTGAATGGGGGAATTTTGGGTTTGGATTAGCCAGTGTTGTTAATCATAATTATGGACTTATTTTGGGGAGGTATATTTTCTCAAGCAGTTGAGAAAGACAAAAAAATTTAAATTTCAAATTATTTTCTTCCACAGGAGGTAAAAGTTTTCAAAAAATAAATACTTAGTGTTGCACTAGATCTTTAAAACATATCATAAAAAATTTTGGCATCCATCATTCTCCGTTTTTTTTCCTCAGCATATAATAGTAAGTTTCTGTTAACAGTGCCCCACAGACAGCTTTGATTATAACCACTTGTCAGGGAATGGATCACGAGGAAAATAACACCATATTCAACTGTGAAAAACACTGCCTAAAAATTTTAATACAGTGATAATTTCTGCTAATGGAAGCCTCCAAACTCTACCCTTTTAGCTCTGAATTGAAATTTTTTTTCATTTCTATCTTTTTTGAGCATTTTGCCCTCGGGCCCCCTTTTATTTTTTTGGTAGCAACACAACCATCCACAAACATTAACTCCCACAAAGAGCCAAAGCCCCGCACTAAGGAAAATGACAAACTTGCTATGTTTTTTGAGCAAACCGGGCTGGGAAGGGGAAACCCGGGGAAACCTGGCAGGAGTCCTGCCTGCAGCAGGCACTGCTTTACAAGTGTTAGTAGCGCAAGCAATGATGAGAGGCAGGGCTCATAGTTCAGTGCATTTGCTTTGTAAGGGAATTTATTCCCAACAACCTACTCTTTCCCCCGGGTTTTTCCCACCCTACCCATCCAACAGTCCCCCCTGTCCCCCTTTTGCCTGATAGAAGCACTGATGTCTGAGGATCATCCAAAGGAGAGGCCGGGAAAATTTAAAAGGGGGGGAAAATGGGGGCCTGAACAATCTGAAGCCATAGCACCTCTCTAAAAGAAAAATTTAAAAATACGGATTTTTTGAACAAAAAAACCATTTTATTCCAGTAGGAGTTTTTCTTTTGGGGAGCTTTTAAATTTGATTGAGAAAATAAAATATTACCCACATTGACAATTACTTATTAAAGATTGCTGATGTCATTTCTTAGCTTTTCTCTTTAGCATTATTTTAACCAAAACCCTAGCAAGAACATGCTAATGACAATATAATCCTAAAGTAAGTTTTATGTTGGCAGGCCATAACAACTGGGAAACTTTATCTATTTCTGGTTTTTGGGGTAATACACCCCAAAAATAGTGGCTATTATAAAAGGTAAAAAAGGGTTACAATTGTCCTTGTATACATTCAAATTAAAACATCGGGGGGAAACTGCATTTTCTTTTGCCCTCCCAGGTGAGACCCACACATAAATAAACTTAATGGAGCTTTCCAGCCCCCATCTCAATACAAAGAAAAGAATCGGGGTTTTGGAAACTTAGAGCAACCCAAACTATTTTGCAGACCAGTCAAATTTTTAAAAAAATGTTTTCTATGAGGTAGAAACCTTTTTTATTTTTGAACAGTTCTTATCTCAGTGATCTTCTTTTGGTCATGCTGCTCCCCACCTGAACAATCTGCAAACAGCTGAACAATCAACTATTCAGAAATTCAGCAAAGTCCCTGCATGCTTATGTGTTCAGAGAAATCAAATTTGGGTTCCCGCTCGGGTTGTTTAAGGGTAAGATGGAAATACAGAGAGCCCTTTGAGACTTACCAAAGCCAACCACAGGTAAAACAACACGATCTGATTTTCAAATCTCTTGATCTACTCAGAGGGTAGAAAATTTCAAAAAGCTATTCTCCAAAAAAAAATTTAAAAAAAAATAGGAAAAAAAAAAAAAAATTGTGATAAAAAAAAATTATTCCACCTAATGATTTTTTCCCGTTAGTCCACAGCATAGTTTGGTGAGTTGGGGGTATACTAAAGGGATGAACTCAATCACACAAAACAGGCAATAACAACACTCCACAAATGCTGCATGTAAAACTAGTCTTTTAAATGGTGCAAAACTTCAAGCATTCTAATTTATCCTTAACCAAACCCCCCCAAAATTTGGTTTTTTAAAAATTTAAAAATAGTAACTCTCATTTACATCACTGAAAATGCAGTTGCAAAATACATCAAGAAAATGCTAGAAGTAAATTTCCTGGGCTTTTTCCCGGGGCCCTTTTGGGAAATTTCTCATGTATTTTTGATGTGGGTGCTTGGGAAAACCTGTATTTATTCCTTTGTCTAATAAAGAGCTAAGTACATCACTGGTCTTAAAAAAACTAAAATTCACAGGAATAAATGCTTTGTTTGTTTGCTTCCAATTAGGACCTAATGAAATCCCAGGAACACCTTTCAGGTAATTTGTCACAAAAAATAAAAATCAATAGTGTGTTCTCTGTTAACCCCCCCCTGTCTGTTCTGCTGACACAACTGACCCCACTTCATTCTCAGAAAGACATTAGAACTTCTTTTTCTGGCTTTTCCCTAAATTAAGGCTACTGTCACCATTGATCTTTTAAGTCCTTGACTGAGTCAATTAATGTAATGTTGGGGGGGGGGAAGGCTGAAATGAAAAAAAGAGTTTTTTCCCTTTTTTTTCATGTCTTTATTGCCTTTGAAAAAGGGGCTTTATCCATAGCATAAAGGAGCATTTGTCTGTGCTTTTGTCTTCTGAGAGACAGATCACCTACCATAAATCTATTTACCAACTATTAAAAGGAAAAAACAGGGGGAATTTTATGGGAATGATGAAACCAAAATCTAAGCAAAAACAATATAAGGTTTTGTATTTATTTTTCCCCCATAACCACTTACAAACTGTAGCATGTTTTTTAAAAAAGTAAAAAATTACAAGATCTGACCTATATTTTCAGATAATTTTAAACTTAAAAAAGATGTTTTAAAATAGGAAAAACTTTGTCATATTTTGATAAAAAAAAGAAGGTTTTATCCCTCTTCCCTTCCTTCTGGGTCTCTCCCCCAAAAGATTCACATCATCTACAAACAAACATATTTATCTGGATTTGTTTCTAACTAAAACGGGGCCCCAAATTTAGGTCACAAAAATTTCCCCGTTTAAATGCCACAGGTAGGGTTTTTTCTCAGACCAAGTACATAAAAAAAAAGGGGAAAACCTATGCTAAAATGTGTATTCCAAAGTAATCATCAGGGCCATGATTTAAAAACCAAAAAATCACATAGGGATACTTTTCCCCTTTTTCTGCTGAAGCCCTTTGCTCCCGATCCTTCCCCAACTCCTAAAATTTTTGCAGGGTTCTTTTCAAATGTCAACTCTAGGAGATGATGCAGTTGATTTGCAGGCTTTCCCTATATTACTTTATCAAAGGTTATAACAAAGATCTCTTAAAAGAATAAAAAGAGCAGTTATGAAAGTTAGCAGAAGATTTGATTCTGTTTTCCTACTCATGGATATTTAGAAGCAAAAGGGGTTCTTGTTTTTGTAATAACTGTGAAAAAAAAGGTATTTAATTTCTTTTTTTCTCAAGGACATGTGTTCTGCAACAGCTCTCTTAATACATGAGAGTTAACCCCCAAAAGGGGCCCTGCAAATATATATATATTTACATATTTTTAAGGCAGGATTTAAACTCTTGTCTGCTGGGAGCTTTATAAAAATGAAAATAGTTTAATAAGCTTTCTTTTTCAAATTCTTTAAGGGGGAAAAAGATATTTTTCATCAGCAGTATTTGTTGCTAAATGCAAATAAAATCATTCTAGGTTGGGAATTGCGCTACCCTGCTTCATGAAACAACAAGCAAAAAGAACTGCACCAAGAAAGTAGCAATTAAATATTTCACACATGCCTGCATGTCTGTTTTTCTACAGCTTAAAGGGCTGTACTATGATAAAGTCCAAGAACAAAAATGGTGTTGGAATGGAATCCCCCAAATAATAATTCTGTGCTTATTATTAACTGGTGGAGAAACCTACATTGCTACAAAGACTTACATGGAAAGTATTGGGGGAATATTGAACAGTCAAAAAAAACAGTATTTGCTCCAACAAAATCAGCATTGATTGAACTAAGTACTGCAAATCAAGCATGTTTTAGTAATTTAAGTTCAAGACAATAAAAAATTAAGAACCTAGATATAAAAAAAGGCACTGTGGCATCACAACTTTTTAACCGAATTTGAAATTTTCTTAAAAATATTTTTGAAGGTTACTATAATTAAAGGTAAATGCAAACGGTATAAAATTCTTTAAAAAATTTATGAAGTTTAAAAAATTTTAAAAGAACTCAAAAATTTTTTTTTTAAGTCCCCTTTTTGATGCCAGCTCTAACCTATGCAGACTTTAGTGGCAAATTTTTTGTACATGTGGGAAAAATTTCTAGTTT
>NW_026913829.1:0-8539 GCF_034315485.1 Pezoporus occidentalis | reverse complement strand
TGCCATAAAAAGGGAGATGCTTTTCTCGATAGGTTCTACATGACAAACAGTACCCTCATATATGTTAAATGTAATCTTAATACTGTCTACCCTTTGTACAAAAATTTATTACTGTTATGGATTCTCTACAAGATAAGCAGTTCCAGTAATTTAAATTGCTTCTGTTCGGAAACAGGTAACTAAGAAGTGCTAAATTATTTACAAAAATACATTTATTAAAATAAAGGTTGAAATGTTCTTTAAGGCACAAGATCAAATAAAGACGAGTGCCTAGAGATTGTTTTCTGATCAGCAGTATCTGTTTGCGTAGATCACTGCTACCCAGAAGGGAACAATTTGCATTGTGCATCTCATATGTGAGATTTCAGGTAAAGGTTGTCACCCAAGCACCCTTTAACAGATGAGGTCTTTGAGATCTTAAGAAGCTTGCCAGATTCATGTTTACTGTTCTCAAATGTCACTGAAAACAATTGTGATCTAATTATTAACCTGGAACTGCTAACAGGAACATTTGTGAATCATGATGACCCATGTAACACAACTTAAGGATGTTTTTTTTGGGGGGGAGGTGTTGTTTGTTTTTCATTTAGGTCTACAGAAATACCACTGATTCTTAAAACTGAAATGTAATAAGGGATTTCAAAGTGCTCTTTCTCCTATGTTTGCTACTAATCCTACTACTGTAGCAGGAAAAAAATAACACCATTTGTTCCCCATGTTGTTGTTAGGGATAATTTTTTTATGTTTACTTGCACTGAATTTTTTTTTTTGTCCAGAGTAGCATACTTGTAGTTTTTTTGTCATAGAGGTGTGTCCTGGGTTCAGCAGTAGCAGTCATTTATCCCCTTCTTGGTGGCTGGTGCAGTGCAGTGTTTTGACTTTCAGCTCGGGAACAGAGCTGATAACAAGGATGTTTAGGTTTGGCCAAGGACTTTGTGAGGCTCATGCTCTGCCAGGGAGGAGGGGAGGCTGTGAGGAAGCAGACGGGGCGCCTGACCCGGGCTAGCCGGGGCGGTATTCCATACCACAGCACGTCATGCCCGGGGTGAGGGGTAACTGGGAGTTACCCGGAAGGACAGGGGCTTCCGGGTGGAACTCGTTTTCTTGGCCGGTGGTATCGTATTCTCTTCCCTTGTTATTTTCCCTTATCATTGTTTTAGCTGATAGTAGCGGTGGTGATTTGTTGCTGGACTGTTTTTGTCTCAACCCGTAGGAGTTGCACTCTTTCGATTCTCCTCCCCGTCCCTCCGGGAGCAGGGAAGGGGAGAGCCCCGGTGCGGGGAGGCGGGGGGGGGGGAGACGGACACGGACCTCGATTGTTGTCAGCTCGGCACCACTCACTGGGAGTGAGTGAACAAGCTACCTGACTGGGTTTAAACCACGACAGTTCGTTTTTGGCGCCCAACGTGGGGCACGAGGGGTTGAGATAAGAACAGATCTGACTGGATTGATAGTCACTCGTCACAATGCTGATTTATTGGCTCTCAAGGTTGTTCCTCTTGATCTCACAGTTTCAGTATATGATATCTTACGTCCATCCGGTACTTGCTGTATTAGTGTTTTTCAAGTGTGGGGCTTGGGCTAAGGTTTTTATCCCATTGTACTTTATGGTAATGACTTGTAATACAATAGAATCATTGATCATGAAACTGATCTGGCTTATGTTCCCAGTGTGGTCACCACCTTTATACTTTGGGAGGTATATGATGGAGGTGCTTAGCAATTACACATCTTTTTTCTCCTTCTCAGGTGCTCAACCTGGGAAGGAGACATCCTTTTACCCTCCTAGTCGTCCCCCCAGACCATTTACATTTGAGAGTTTTGAATTTTTTGAATGGCCTTTTAATGCTGTTGAGACTTGTTTGCTGATGGTGATGGGAATCACCATGCTAACACGCATACAGAGTGTGTTTTACCCACTACTGATTTCAAGAGTTAAGCAGATTCAGGTTTGGGTCTTGTCTGGGGTCAAACGACGATGTAGGAGGACCGAGAGATTTTCCCTGAGGCTGGACAGCCATGAGTGGCAGGGTGTGTGGGATAGTATGGGCAAGTATCTAGGTCAGTGGGCCCCTCCAGTACTTTGGAATTTCACTACCGAACAACTGCAAAATCCAGAAGAATTAGTAAAACACTTAAATGAGGTGTGTGGTCATTCTGGCCATACCAGAGATGGACAAATCACGGCAACGTGCTGGGGCTTGGCCTATGCTTACAGGGCCTTGTTCAACACTATCCAGCACCTTCAAAAGGAAAAGAATGTCGGCGGATCTGAGGGCAAAGCGACAGTCGCTACTCAAACTTTGGCTGCAATGAACAGCACAGCTACCCCAGTGGCAAGTACAGCAGCTGCTCAAACTTCAACTGCAACAGACAGCGCGGTTACCCCAGCTCCAAGCACAGTAGCTACACCGCCCCCAGCAACAAGTACAGTTGCTACTCAAACCACAGTGATAATCACTGCAGCCAAACCAGAGGACCAATTCGTACCAATATCAGTTGCCCCTGTACGCAAGAGAACAAGCAAAAAGGAGGCAAAAAGGGTGAAGCGAGATGAAGAACCAATGAATTCACCACCCGGTCCAGAATCTGATCAGGAGTCATCATCACATGACGAAGAAAAAGAAGAAGAGGTAACTTCTCGACCTCGGACCTCAACCGAGCTGCGGAATATGCGAAAAGATTTTACCCGTCAGCCAGGGGAGCACATCATCACCTGGTTACTCCGATGCTGGGACAATGGGGCCGATGGTCACGAACTAGAAGGTACAGAAGCCAAGCAGCTGGGATCACTTGCTAGAGAAGGGGGAATTGACAAAGCAATCGCAAGAGAGAAAACGTCCCTCAGCCTTTGGAGGCGGCTCTTGGCAGCTGTGAAAGAAAGGTTTCCGTACAAGGACGATGTTACGAGTCGTTCGGCCAAGTGGACTACTATAGACAAAGGCATCCAGTCTCTGAGGGAATCGGCCATCGTAGAGATGATCTATCACATCAAGCCGAATAACGGGGATACACCTATAGATCCAGATGAAGTTGAATGTACACGACCCATGTGGCGAAAACTTACACGGAATGCACCGTCATCATATGCCCATTCATTGGCAACAGTAACCTGGAATGACATAGTACCACTAACAGTGGATGAAATGGTTCATAAACTCCGAGAGTTCGAAGACAATCTCACCCCTTCCATCATCTCAGCTGTGAAAAAACTGTCCCAGGACATCGAACAATTGAAGGACAATCTATCTGATTTATCCGGCTCCTCACGTGTACCAACACACGTCTCAGCTATTAACAAAAGGCGTCCTATTGTTCAAGAGAGGAGATACAGAAGGTATACGCCACGGGGTACCCTATGGTTTTACCTGCTGAATCACGGAGAAGACATGACAAAGTGGGATGGAAAACCTACTTCAGCTTTGGAGGAACGGGTGAGTGAACTGAAGAGGGGAGCAAGGGCCAAGACTGATCGTCCCATGAGAGCTACGGCTTCAGTCTCTGGTGATCAGTTTCCCAGATGGAGTGGAAGAGCTGATTTTACTCCAGCTCCTGTGATAACGAAGAATAATCCCTTTCAACACGACTTAAGTGTCCAATGCTGTGACGACCATTAGAGGGGCCCTGCCTCCAGCCAGGTGGAGGTAGGGGACAATCGGATTTACTGGACTGTGTGGATCAGATGGCCTGGCACATCAGTCCCACAGAAGTATAAGGCTCTAGTAGATACCGGTGCACAGTGTACCCTGATGCCATCAAGCTGTCAAGGGGTGGAACCCATCTATATTTCTGGAGTAACAGGAGGATCCCAAGAGTTGACTGTGCTGGAGGCTGAAATCAGCCTGACTGGGAGGGAATGGCAAAAGCACCCTATTGTGACTGGTCCAGAGGCTCCATGCATTCTCGGCATAGACTACCTCAAGAGAGGGTACTTCAAAGACCCAAAAGGGTACCGGTGGGCTTTTGGTATTGCTGCTTTGGAGACTGAGGAAATTGAGCAGCTGTCCACCTTGCCTGGTCTCTCAGAAGATCCCTCTGCTGTGGGGTTGCTGAAAGTTGAAGAACAACAAGTGCCAATTGCGACCACGACAGTGCACCGGCGGCAATATCGCACCAACTGAGACTCCCTGATTCCCATCCATCAGCTGATCCGTAGACTGGAGAGTCAGGGGGTGATCAGCAGGACCCGCTCACCCTTCAATAGCCCCATATGGCCAGTGCGAAAGTCTAATGGAGAATGGAGACTAACAGTAGACTATCGTGGCCTGAATGAAGTCACACCACCATTGAGTGCTGCCGTACCGGACATGCTAGAACTTCAGTATGAACTAGAGTCAAAGGCAGCCAAGTGGTATGCCACGATTGATATTGCCAATGCATTTTTCTCAATTCCTTTGGCAGCAGAGTGCAGGCCACAGTTTGCTTTTACTTGGAGGGGTGTCCAGTTCACTTGGAACCGACTGCCCCAGGGGTGGAAACACAGCCCTACCATTTGCCATGGACTGATCCAGAATGCACTGGAACAGGGGCAAGCTCCAGAACACCTGCAATACATTGATGACATTATTGTGTGGGGCAATACAGCGGAAGAAGTCTTTGAGAAAGGGAGGAAAATAAACCAAATCCTGCTGAAAGCCGGTTTTGCCATAAAACGGAGTAAGGTCAAGGGACCTGCACAGGAGATTCAATTTTTGGGAATAAAATGGCAAGATGGACGTAGACAGATCCCCACAGATGTGATCAACAAGATAACAGCAATGTCTCCACCAACTAATAAGAAAGAAACGCAAGCTTTCTTGGGTGCAGTGGGGTTCTGGAGAATGCACATCCCAAATTACAGTTCGATTGTAAGCCCTCCCTATCATGTGACCCAGAAGAAGAATGATTTTAAATGGGGCCCTGAGCAGCAACAAGCCTTTGAGCAAATTAAACGCGAGATAGTTCATGCAGTAGCCCTTGGACCAGTCCGGACCGGACCAGATGTAAAAAACGTACTGTACACTGCAGCTGGGGAGAACGGTCCTACCTGGAGCCTCTGGCAGAAAGCTCCAGGGGAGACTCGAGGTCGACCCCTCGGCTTTTGGAGTCGGGGATATAAAGGATCTGAGGCCAGCTATACCCCAACTGAGAAAGAGATACTGGCAGCCTATGAAGGGGTTCGAGCTGCTTCGGAAGTGATTGGCACTGAAGCACAGCTCCTTCTGGCACCCCGGCTGCCCGTGCTGGGCTGGATGTTCAAAGGCAGGGTCTCCTCTACACATCATGCAACCGATGCTACATGGAGTAAATGGGCTGCACTAATTACACAACGAACTCGAATAGGAAATCCCAGTCGTCCAGGCATTCTAGAAGTCATCATGGACTGGCCAGAGGGCAAAGATTTCGGAATGTCACCAGAGGAGGAGGTGATGCGCGCTGAAGAGGCCCCACCATATAATAAACTGTCAGAAAGTGAAAAGCAGTATGCCTTGTTTACTGATGGCTCTTGCCGTATTGTGGGAAAGCATCGGAGATGGAAGGCAGCTGTATGGAGTCCTGGACGACAAGTTGCAGAAACTGCTGACGGAGAGGGTGAATCGAGTCAGTTTGCCGAGGTGAAAGCCATCCAGCTGGCCCTGGACATTGCTGAACGAGAAAAGTGGCCAGTACTTTATCTCTATACTGACTCATGGATGGTGGCAAATGCCCTGTGGGGATGGTTGAAGCAATGGAAGCAGAGCAACTGGCAACGCAGAGGTAAACCCATCTGGGCTGCTGCACTGTGGAAAGATATTGCTGCCCGGGTGCAGAACCTGGTGGTGAAGGTACGTCATGTAGATGCCCATGTACCCAAGAGTCGGGCCACTGAGGAACACCAGAACAACCAACAAGTGGATAAAGCGGCTAAGATTGAAGTGGCTCAGATGGACTTAGATTGGCAACGTAAAGGTGAATTATTTTTGGCCCGGTGGGCCCATGACACTTCAGGCCATCAGGGCAGAGATGCAACATATAGATGGGCCCGTGACCGAGGGGTGGACTTAACAATGGACACTATTGCCCAAGTTATTCATGAGTGTGAAACATGTGCTGCAATTAAACAAGCCAAGCGGTTAAAGCCTCTTTGGTATGGAGGACGATGGTTGAAGTATAAATATGGGGAGGCCTGGCAGATTGACTATATCACACTGCCACCAACCCGCCAAGGCAAGCGCCATGTGCTTACCATGGTGGAAGCAACCACCGAGTGGCTGGAAACATACGCCGTGCCCCATGCCACTGCCCGGAACACCATCCTGGGCCTTGAGAAACAGATTTTGTGGCGACACGGCACCCCAGAGAGAATTGAGTCAGACAATGGGACTCATTTCCGGAATAACCTTATAGATATTTGGGCCAAAGAGCATGGCATTGAGTGGGTATATCACATCCCCTACCATGCACCAGCCTCTGGGAAAATCGAACGGTACAATGGGCCGTTAAAAACTACACTGAGAGCAATGGGTGGGGGAACTTTCAAGCATTGGGATACACACTTACCAAAGGCCACCTGGTTGGTCAACACCAGAGGATATCTGCCAACAGGGCTGGCCCAGCCCAGTCAGAACTGTTACATATTGTAGAGGGGGACAAAGTTCCCGTGGTGCATATGAAGAATTTGCTGGGGAAGACAGTCTGGGTAATTCCTGCTTCAGGTAAAGGCAAACCCACTCGTGGGATTGCTTTTGCTCAGGGACCTGGATATAATTGGTGGGTAATGCGGGAAGATGGGGAAGTCCGATGTATACCTCAAGGGGATTTGATTTTAGGGGAAAACAGCCAGTGAACTCAATTGTATGCTGTTGCCTGCTGTGTAATGCTTTTATAGCCCATCAACTAGATGTCTCCAGGTCACCAGCGACTGGCCCTGACTTCGGTCCAGCCATCATCCCAACAGAGAATGAACTTTGAACATCGTGGACCGAATGGACTCGGCAGCATTATAGGGATTGGTCCATGCACTAAGAAAATGATTTTTTTTCCTCTTGGTCTGTATGTATATGGATGTATATATGTGGGAGAGCGATGGTGTATTGAAAATGTGGGATCTGAGCACGACGTGAATGGTATGGAATAAGGGGTGGATAATGTCCTGGGTTCAGCAGTAGCAGTCATTTATCCCCTTCTTGGTGGCTGGTGCAGTGCAGTGTTTTGACTTTCAGCTCGGGAACAGAGCTGATAACAAGGATGTTTAGGTTTGGCCGAGGACTTTGTGAGGCTCATGCTCTGCCAGGGAGGAGGGGAAGCTGTGAGGAAGCAGAGACGGGGCGCCTGACCCGGGCTAGCCAGGGAGGTATTCCATACCACAGCACGTCATGCCCGGGGTGAGGGGTAACTGGGAGTTACCCGGAAGGACAGGGGCTTCCGGGTGGAACTCGTTTTCTTGGCCGGTGGTATCGTATTCTCTTCCCTTGTTATTTTCCCTTATCATTGTTTTAGCTGATAGTAGCGGTGGTGATTTGTTGCTGGACTGTTTTTGTCTCAACCCGTAGGAGTTGCACTCTCTCGATCCTCCTCCCCGTTCCTCTGGGAGCGGGGAAGGGGAGAGCCCCGGTGCGGGGAGGCGGGGGGGGGGAGACGGACACGGACCTCGATTGTTGTCAGCTCGGCACCACTCACTGGGAGTGAGTGAACAAGCTACCTGACTGGGTTTAAACCACGACAGGTGTTATGTTGTATAGAGAAAGATTGTTTAGAAAAATTCTTAGATTTATTCTGAAGAACAAAGTTTGCATGATTTCACTGGTGATAAATATCCTTAGTGAAGTCTATCTCTGTCTTGCTGTTAAACTTGTCAGGATTAAAGATTACAAAGATGCTGGTTTAGTGAAATTAGCAGGTTGGTGAATTAGCAGCCCCACCTGGGGAAAGGTGGGTAGACTGAGCATCTTACTATTTCCAAGTCTGTATTGGTCATTTGTTGTACATTTATTGGTCAACTTGTACATTTATAGCTTGTGGTCTAGTACAGTATGTGCTACCACCTGCCTAAACAAATAGGTGACAGGTCTGTGGAATTTTGGGGAACAACATATACTTAAGCATTTTGGGTAGCCTTTCTTCAGGTAGAAAGTCATCTATTCTGTAAGCAGGCACACTCTTTTGACTGGTGACTACAAATATTCATACAATGAATAATTTTCCTTGTTAGGGCTTAAGATCTCAAATGATATAGAGTCTAATTTTACCTAATGAGAAAACAGAAGCTTAAATGAGCCACTAAAATAAAAAACCTGTTTTGAGAAGAGCACTGAATGCATGCTTTTGATGCTTCTTTAAACTGCATTTTTGGTGGTTTCATCTCTGTATTTTACAGATGTGGCTTCCTGGTGGGCTGGTCATTTATGCCATGGAACAGCTTATAAACTAACTTTTCATTTTATTGCCATAAATAAGCTGGGTTTCAAACTCTACAAATGATTAGATGATCACTAGAAAAAGAAGTTTCTTTTCTGCTATTTTAGTCATTTTTAAGATGTGTAGTGTGTACTCAGAAGTAAACATGTATCAGTGTCTAAGA
>NW_026913828.1:0-25549 GCF_034315485.1 Pezoporus occidentalis | reverse complement strand
TGGAGGAGGCCGAGGTTTGGTAAGGAACAGGCCGGGCGGGATGGCTGGGGTGGTGGAGATGAGGGCCACCACAGGCTGTTCCCTGGTTTTGGTTTGTTTCTGCAGATGATGAAGAGGAACTTGTCAAGGACCGGTCCTTGGTGAACCAGGCAAGGGTGGGAAAGTAGTGTTTGTTGCCTTTGGCTCCTCGCAGAGAGTTGTGCTGTGGCTGCTTCAGGCGAGGTCCAGCTTTGGTTCCTAGCCAGAGAGTTGTGCTTTAGAACTGCCTGGAGAAGTCCTGACCCTGGGAGACCTTCCTAGATACGGTTGGCCGCTTCTTGCGACGTGGGCTGGCCCCCTGCGTAGCAATGAGCGCGCGTTTTTGTGAGTATGAAAGCCCGAGCCTCGTGCTGTGTGAGGGAGGCAGAAGCTCATGCCAGGCAGGTGAAGGTTGCCTGCGCGGGGACGCCCGCTAAGGTTGGGCCTGCCACCTCGCACTGCCATGACGCTTGTCGGAGCTGGTTTGCTGATGGTCTTCCTAAGGTCCTTGGGCTTGGTAAGATAAGGAACCATGAGAAGCATCCCTTGCTATCTCTATAGTTTTTTTTTTTATTAATAAGCTAGCTGTGAGTTTTGTGCTTGTCTCTGGTTTTCTGTCAGATAGATTTCTTGAACTGTGGAACGTATGTGGTGGGGTTTTCTAATCACGGTGTAGTTCTCTCCTCTCGATGAGCTGTGTGAATGGAGAGAAAGAGGTCTGAGAATAAGCTTGTAATTAATGACGCAGGCCCAGAGAGCCTGCTTGGGAGTGGGTGGGATAGTCTATGTAGAGTTAGTGTCTGAGCCAGAGGGTGTGAGGGTCTGGGTTGAGATTGACAGGCATACACAGACTCATATTCAGACAACCCAAGTGTCAGTGTGAGCTTGGGCTGAGCCTTTGAGGCAGAATAAGCTTTTGCTTGGCATTGCTGTGAATAAGGCCTGGTTGCTCTTGCAGATGGTGAGATGGTTAGCCACCTGTGAGAGGCTGATGGAGGAGGGTTGAGCCGAGTGATGGAAGCAGGTGAGTCAATCTGTGGTGTCAGAAGCAAATTCCAGTTTATTGTCCTGGTGGGATGATGACTTGCTGTGTGTTTTGAATTTGGAGGTGCGAAGCGAGCTGGGTGCCCCAGAGCTGTCCTGGACTCGGTGAGTTCTGCTTGGCAGACTGAAGCAGCAATTGGTGGAGCGTCTTGTGGTTCTTGTGAAATGAAAACCAGCTCTTCATGTTGTGTTCTGCAGGCGGTGCCCGGGCTCAAAGAAGAGAAGGGAAGGCGTGCAAAGTCCAGCGCAGGAGTAGCAGAGTGATGGGAGAGGGAGTGGGGACTTGGTGAGGGGAGGGTGTTACTTTGAACCTTCTCTCAGGGTTTATCTGTTTCCCTTGGTGTTTCAGGTGCTGCAGACAACTCAGGCGAGGTAAAGGTGCCAATGTTGGAGGGCTGTGAGGAGGTAAGGGGTTTGTGTGTGTGTGCGGTAGCTTAGAATTGAGAAGAACATGTTCAGTGCTTTTAGTATTTGTGTTTGGTATTGCAGGTCTTGCCGTGGATCTTTGGAGTAGGATGAGTGCTTGAGTTGAGTGAGGGAGGTAAGAAGAAGGATTGTGGGGTCGGTCACTTTTGCAAGAACCATGGTCATTGTCTTCTGTTGCACTCCTAGAGCACGGAGGGCAGGAGAGAGCCCAGGTCACTCTGTGGAATGGCTTTGGGACAGGCAAGCGCAGTGTTGAGGAGCTTTGGAGGAGGCCGAGGTTTGGTAAGGAACAGGCCGGGCGGGATGGCTGGGGTGGTGGAGATGAGGGCCACCACAGGCTGTTCCCTGGTTTTGGTTTGTTTCTGCAGATGATGAAGAGGAACTTGTCAAGGTCTGCAGCATGGCTGGCGTCTGCCGTGGGAGTTGTGAGCAGTGAGGTTGCTTCGAGACGCATGGAACTATGCAAGCTAAGTAGAGGGACCGCTTTAGGAGGCGAGGGGGTGGGAGACAGCGTCAGAATGGCAGGAAGGTGTTTGAGATGTATCGTTCCAATGTAGTGTTTGATCCAGAATGTGTGAGAAGACGCTTGGAGGTGGCTGGGAGGGGAATGGTCAGTTTTAGTGAAGGTAGTGCCTGGGAGTTAAATGCCAGGATGAAAAGGTGCCATTTGTGGGGCTTAAGTCTGGGGTGTCGTGTCAGGGGCAGTAGGTAACGGTCCTTGGTGAACCAGGCAAGGGTGGGAAAGTAGTGTTTGTTGCCTTTGGCTCCTCGCAGAGAGTTGTGCTGTGGCTGCTTCAGGCGAGGTCCAGCTTTGGTTCCTAGCCAGAGAGTTGTGCTTTAGAACTGCCTGGAGAAGTCCTGACCCTGGGAGACCTTCCTAGATACGGTTGGCCGCTTCTTGCGACGTGGGCTGGCCCCCTGCGTAGCAATGAGCGCGCGTTTTTGTGAGTATGAAAGCCCGAGCCTCGTGCTGTGTGAGGGAGGCAGAAGCTCATGCCAGGCAGGTGAAGGTTGCCTGCGCGGGGACGCCCGCTAAGGTTGGGCCTGCCACCTCGCACTGCTTTGAGGATTGTTGGAGCCGGTTTGTTGATGGTCTTCCCAGGGTCCTTGGGCTTGGGTAAGATAAGCGAATATGAGAAATGATCTTTACTGTGTCCTTTACTAGTTCCATCGTTTCTGATATTGTTAAGCTTGTGGAGAGTTCTATGTTTGTCTCTGGTTTTCTGTCACCTGGAATTTTTGAACTTTTGAACATCTGTGGTGGTTTTTTATAATCACAGTGTAGTTTTCTACCTTGGATCATGTGTGTGACTGATAACATTTCTCATCACTTATGTTTGAGCAACAGTCTGTGCAGGGCCGTAGTTTTGGCAGCCAGGGTGTTTAGGATGTTCCTGGGAAGACGGTTCCCGCTGATTTATTCCAGGGAGGCAGAGGTAGGCTTGGCAGGGACGAGCGGAGGCAGAGTTTGGGCCCGTGTGAAGGGCATCAGGGTGTTGCATTTGGCACGCGTCTGAGCGTATGTACATCAGTGGAAGCGTGTGTGGGCATTTCTAGGCTTAGGGCTTGTGTGTGTGCGTGGGACGTGGGATGTAGACTTGAAATATTTTTCCTTTCCAGGTCTTCAGATGTTTAGAAACTCAAATGGCAGCCATGGGATTTTTTTTTTTGTTTTCCTCCCCAAGTTGGGTTTTTTTGGTGCTTCCAGCCAGTCTGCGACGTGACGTTCGTCCCTGCGTACGGTTGAGCGGCGGTCGGTGCAGGTACGGGGTTTTCAGGCAGGGTAATTTTGAGGCTTCAGGTGATTTAGTTGCTGAGAATTCCTGATGCCAGGCTGGGGGGTGTTTTGTATTAGGAAAGAAAATGTGAGAGTTGGTGTGGCAGCCCTTAAGTCGCTGTCTCATATAGGGGTGGAGGTGGTGGTTAAGTATGTTTCGGTGCAGTGAGTGTTGTCTGTTGGGTGCACATAGTTAGCTTTGCAGACATAGAGAAAAATAAAGCGAGGGGAGGATGTTTAGAGGTCATATTGTAATGATACTGAGAGAAACGTATTTTTGTCTGCAGGTTAGTGTGTAGAGGACCTGTAGATTGCAGAGGAGCTCCTTCTCTTTCTGGATGGCGATTGGCAGCATGTAGAAGATTCCAGAGGCAGGAAAGCTGTCGGTGTCAAATGGAAGGCTGCATTGCCGTGTGTAAAGGACGTCTGATGATGGTGATGTGACAAAGCATGCTACCTGTCGAGCGTCTTGTGTAAGTAGTAGTGCGTTGTTGGATTTCTGAGGATGCATTGTAAAATGTGAATGACGTCATTTATGCATGTAAATGCCTTTAAATGAAATGTATGATGTGACCTTACATGAACTTGGTTAATTAGTAAATGTTACTGGTATTGGCCTTGAAATGCTGGTGTTAGACTTCGAATGCCGGTGTTAGGCTTGGAAAGCTGGTGTTCACCTTAAAATGCCGGTGCTAGTCTTAAAATGGATGTCTTAGTGCTAGAATGCTGGTGTTAGTCCTAAAATGGATGTCTTAGTCTCAGAATGTTGGTGTTCGTCTTAGAGTGCTGGTGTTAGTCTTAGGGTGCGTATCAGTCTTAGAATGCATGACTTAGCGTTAGAATGCTGGTCTTAGTCTCTGAATGGTGGTGGTACTTTTAGAATGCATGTCAGTGTTAGTTTGTGGGTTGTTGTCTGTTTAGGGCTTGTGTGTATGGGTGGGATGTGGGTTGTCGATTTAAAATGTTTTCCCTTTTTGGATTTTGAGATAAGTCGTAGATGGGGGGTGTTGTTTTTCTCCCTCTACCGGCAGGGGATTTTTTCCCCGATCCCGTCTGGTCTGCGAGGCGACATTTGTCAACACTTCTGTTTGAGCAATGTTGGGTGCAGGGACGGTGTTTTGGCAGGCAGGGTTTTCAGGATGTTCCCAGGAGCGCTGTGCCCATGTATTTATTCTCAGCGAGGCAGGGGTAGGCATCGGGAGGGAAGAGCAGAGGTGGATTTTGGAGCAGTGAGGCCGGCGGCAGTGGAATGCGTTTGGTATGTGTGTGAGCGTATATAGATGTGTGCGTGTGTGGGCAGTTCTAGGCTTTGGGCTTTTGTCTTTGCATCAAATGTGGGTTGTCAATTTAAAATGTTTTTAGAACTTGGATGCTTTTACAACTTAAAAGTTTTTAGAAATTAGTGTCTAATTGGAGAAAGTACTGTCTCAAAGGAGAACTTAGTGTCTAAATGGTGATTGTAGTATCTAAGTGGTGATCCTGGTGTGTAAGTGGAGAACCTTGTGTCTAAGTGGAGATCCTTGTGTGTAACTGGTGATCCTTGTGTCTAATTGCAGAACCTTGTGTCTAACTGGAGAACTTTGTGTGTGCTTGGAGAAGGTAGCATTTCAATGGACAAGTTATAGTTTCAATGGAGAACATAGCGTTTCAAAGCAGAACATAGCATTTCAATGCAGATCTTGGCGTTTGAATGCTGAACTTCGCATTTGAATGCAGAACTTAGTATTTCAGTGCAGAACTCAGCGTTTCGATGGATAAATTACCATTTCAATACAAAACTGAGTGTTTCAATAGAGAAGTTCTTGTTTCATTTCTGAACTTAACGTTTCACTGAAGAACTTTGTGTTTCACTGGAGTATTTTAGTGTCTCAATGGAGAACTTAGCGTTTCGCTGAAGAACTTGGCGTTTCAATGGAGAATGTAGTGTCTTAATGGAGAATTTAGCGTTTCAATGGCGTCTAACCCAGGATAATCTAAGGCGGGCTAAGCTAATCTGACCCGGGATAATCTGACCCGGGATAATCTGACCCGGGATAATCTGACCCGGGATAATCTGACCCGGGATAATCTGACCCGGGATAATCTGACCCGGGATAATCCGACCCGGCTTAATCCGACCCGTCTTAATCCGGCCCAGTTTAATCCGGCCCGGTTTAATCCGGCCCAGAAAAATCTGACCCTAAATTTTACCGTAATCCTAACCATAAACCTAATCCTAAACCTAACTCCCTAACACTACCCCTCACCAAAGAAGTCTCCCTAATTCTTATCCCTAAAATACACTAGGCTAATCTGCAACAGCCAGACTGTGTTAAACTTGGCTAGGCTGGATTAAACAGAGCTGGAGTGGACTGGCTTAAATTTAGCTGGACTGGATTAAACTGTGCTGGAGTGGACTGAACTGGGCTGGACTGGATTAAACTGGGTTGGACTGTGTTAAATTAGGCTGGACTCTGTTAAACTGGGCTGGACTGGGTTAAACTGTCTTGGGCTGGATTAAATTTATCTGCCCTGGATTAAACTGGGCTGCGCTTGATTAAATTTAGCTGGACTGGATTAAATTGGGCTGGACTGCATTAAACTGAGCTGGACTGGGTTAAAATGCGCTGGGCTGGATCTAACTGAGCTGGACTGGATTAAACCGGGCTGGAAGGCGTTGAAGTGGGCTGGACTAGTTTAAACTGGGTTGGCCTGGATCAAACTGAGCTGGACTGTGTTTAAAGTGGGCTTGACTGGGTTAAACTGGGCTGGGCTGGATTGAAGAGAGCTGGACTGGATTAAACTGGGCTGGGCTGGATCAAACTGAGCTGGACTGGATTAAACTGGTCTTCGCTGGATCAAACTGATATACACTGGGTTAAACTGGTCTGGACTGGTTAAACTGGGGTGGATTGGATTATACTGAGTTGGTGTGTATTAAATATGGCTGGACTGGGTTAAACTGGGCTGGGCTGTATCAAACTGGGCTGGACTGGGTTAAAGTGGGCTGGGGTGGATTGAAGTGAGCTGGACTGGATTAAAACGGGCTGGACTGCGTTAAATTGGGCTGGGCCGTATCAGACTGGGCTGGGCCGTATCAGACTGGGCTGGACTGGGTTAAAGTTGGCTGGACTGGGTTAAACTGGGCTGGGCTGGATAGAAGTGAGCTGGCCTGGATTAAACTGGGTTGGCCTGGATTAAACTGGGCTGTAGTAGATTATACTTAGTTGGAGTGTATTAAATATGGCTGGACTGGATTAAACTGGGCTGGGCTGTATCAAACTGGGCTGGACTGGGTTAAACTGGGCTGGGTTAAACTGGGCTGGGCTGTATCAAACTGGGCTGACCCGGGTTAAACTGGGCTGGGATGGATTGAACTGAGCTGGACTGGATTAAATTGGGCTGGACAGGGTTAAAGTGCGCTAGAGTGAACTGAAGTGGGCCGGGCAGGATGAAAGTGAGCTAGAGTGGGATAAACTGGGCTGGGGAGGATCAAAGTGAGCTGGGCTGTATCAAAGTGGGTTGGCCTGGGTTAAACTGGGCTGGAGTGTATTAAATGTGGCTGGACTGGGTTAAAGTGGGCTGGACTGTGTTAAAGTGGGCTGGGGTGGATTGAACTAGGCTGGACAGGGTTAAACTGTGCTAGAGTGAACTGAAGTGGGCTGGGCTGGATGAAACGGGGCTGGGCTGGGTTAAAGTGGGCTGGGCTGGGTTAAACTGGGTTAAACTTGGCTGGGCTGGATTATACTGAGCTGGAGTGTATGAAATATGGCTGGACTGGGTTAAACTGGGCTGGGCTGTATCAAACTGGGCTGGGCTGTATCAAACTGTGCTGGCCTGGGTTAAACTGGGCTGGACTGGGTTAAACTGGGGTGGGCTGTATCAAACTGGTCTGGACAGGGTTAAACTGGGCTGGAGTGGATTATACTGAGCTGGAGTGTATTAAATATGGTTGGACTGGGTTAAACTGGGCTGGACTGGGTTAAACTGGGCTGGGCTGGATCAAACTGGGGTTTGCAGGGTTGAACTGTGCTAGAGTGAACTGATCTGGGCTGGGCTGGATTAAAGTGAGCTGGACTGGGTTCAAGTGGAGCGGGCTGTATGAAACTGAGCTGGACTGTGTTTAAACTTAGCTGTAGTGGGTTAAAGTGGGCTGGACTGGGTAAACTGTGCTAGAGTGAACTGAAGTGGGCTGGGCTGGATGAAACTGAGCTGGACTGGGTTAAAGTGGGCTGGGCTGGGTTAAATTGGGTTGGAGTGGGTTAAATTTGGCTGGGCTGTATTATATTGAGCTGGAGTGTATGAAATATGGCTGGAGTGGGTTAAACTGGGCTGGGCTGTAACAAACTGGGCTGGACTGGGTTAAACATGGCTGGACTGGGTTAAACTGGGCTGGGCTGGGTTAAACTGGGCTGACCCGGGTTAAACTGGGCTGGGATGGATTGAACTGATCTGGACTGAATTAAATTGGGCTGGACAGGGTTAAAGTGTGCTAGAGTGAACTGAAGTGGGCCGGGCAGGATGAAAGTGAGCTAGACTGGGATAAACTGGGCTGGGGAGGATCAAAGTGAGCTGGGCTGTGTCAAAGTGGGGTGGCCTGGGTTAAACTGGGCTGCACTGGGTTAAACTGGGCTGCACTGGGTTAAACTGGGCTGGGGTGGATTGAACTAGGCTGGACAGGGTTAAACTGTGCTAGAGTGAACTGAAGTGGGCTGGGCTGGATGAAACTGAGCTGGACTGGGTTAAAGTGGGCTGGAGTAAACTGAAGTGGGCTGGGGAGGATCAAAGTGAGCTGGGCTGTATCAAAGTGGGTTGGCCTGGGTTAAACTGGGCTGCACTGGGTTAAACTGGGCTGGAGTGTATTAAATGTGGCTGGAGTGGGTTAAAGTGGGCTGGACTGGGTTAAACTGGGCTGGGTTGGATTGAAGTGAGGTGGTCTGGGTTAAAGTGGGCTTGACTGGGTTAAACAGTGCTAGAGTGAACTGAAGTGGGCTGGGCAGGATGAAAGTGAGCTGGACTGGGTTAAACTGGACTGGACTGGGGTAAAACTGGGCTGTACTGGGTTAAAGTGGGCTGGAGTGGGTTAAACTGGGGTGGGCTTTATCAAATTGGGCTGGACTGGGTTAAACTGGGCTGGAGTGGATTATACTGAGCTGGAGTATATTAAATATGGCTGGAGTGGGTTAAACTGGGCTGGGCTGGATCAAACTGGGCTGGACTGGTTTAGACTTGGCTGGACTGGGTTAAACTGGGCTGGGATTGATTGAAGTGATCTGGAGTGGATTAAACTGTGCAAGAGTGAAGTGAACTGGGCTGGGCTGGATTAAAGTGAGCTGGACTGAGTTAAACTGGTCTGGACTGGGTTAAACTGGGGTGGACTGGAGTAGATTGAGCTGGTGTGTATTAAATATAGGTGGAGTGGGTTAAACTGGGCTGGGCTGGGTTAAACTGGACTGGAGTGGATTATAGTGAGCTGGAGTGTATTAAATATGGCTGGAGTGGGTTAAACTGGGCTGGGCTGTAAGAAAGTGGGCTGGACTGGGTTAAACTTGGCTGGACTGGGTTAAACTGGGCTGGGCTGTATCAAACTGGGCTGGACTGGGTTAAACTCGGGTGGGCTGTATCAAACTGGTCTGGCCAGGGTTAAACTGGGCTGGAGTGGATTATACTGAGCTGGAGTGTATTAAATATGGTTGGACTGAGTTAAACTGTGCTGGACTTGGTTAAACTGGGCTGGCCTGGGTTAAACTGGGCTGGACTGGGTTAAACTGGGGTGGGCTGTATCAAACTGGTCTGGACAGGGTTAAACTGGGCTGGAGTGGATTATACTGAGCTGGAGTGTATTAAATATGGTTGGACTGGGTTAAACTGAGCTGGACTGGGTTAAACTGGGCGGGGCTGGATCAAACTGGGCTGGACAGGGTTGAACTGTGCTAGAGTGAACTGAAGTGGGCTGGGCTGGATGAAACTGAGCTGGACTGGGTTAAAGTGGGCTGGGCTGGGTTAAACTGGGTTGGACTGGGTTAAACTTGGCTGGGCTGGATTATACTGAGCTGGAGTGTATGAAATATGGCTGGACTGGGTTAAACTGGGCTGGGCTGTAAGAAAGTGGGCTGGCCTGGGTTAAACTTGGCTGGACTGGGTTAAACTGGGCTGGGCTGTATCAAACTGGTCTGGACAGGGTTAAACTGGGCTGGAGTGGATTATACTGAGCTGGAGTGTATTAAATATGGTTGGACTGAGTTAAACTGTGCTGGACTTGGTTAAACTGGGCTGGCCTGGGTTAAACTGGGCTGGACTGGGTTAAACTGGGGTGGGCTGTATCAAACTGGTCTGGCCAGGGTTAAACTGGGCTGGAGTGGATTATACTGAGCTGGAGTGTATTAAATATGGTTGGACTGGGTTAAACTGAGCTGGACTGGGTTAAACTGGGCTGGGCTGGATCAAACTGGCCTGGGCTGGGTTAAACTGGGCTGGGCTGTATCAAACTGGGCTGATCCGGGTTAAACTGGGCTGGGATGGATTGAACTGATCTGGACTGAATTAAATTGGGCTGGACAGGGTTAAAGTGTGCTAGAGTGAACTGAAGTGGGCCGGGCAGGATGAAAGTGAGCTAGACTGAAATAAACTGGGCTGGGCTGCATCAAACTGAGCTGGACTGTGTTTAAACTGAGGTGGCCTGGGTTAAACTGGGCTGGACTGGGTTAAACTGGGGTGGGCTGCATCAAACTGGGCTCGACAGGGTTAAACTGGGCTGGAGTGGATTATACTGAGCTGGAGTGTATTAAATATGGTTGGCCTGGGTTAAACTGGGCTGGACTGGGTTAAACTGGGGTGGGCTGTATCAAACTGGGCTGGCCTGGCCTGGGTTAAACTGTGCTGGAGTGGATTATACTGAGCTGGAGTGTATTAAATATGGTTGGACTGGGTTAAACTGGGCTGGACTGGGTTAAACTGGGCTGGGCTGGATTAAACTGGGCTGGACAGGGTTGAAACTGTGCTAGAGTGAACTGAAGTGGGCTGGACTGGATGAAACTGAGCTGGACTGGGTTAAAGTGGGCTGGGCTTGGTTAAACTTGGCTGGGCTGGATTATACTGAGCTGGAGTGTATGAAATATGGCTGGACTGGGTTAAACTGGGCTGAGCTGTATCAAACTGGGCTGGGCTGTATCAAACTGAGCTGGCCTGGGTTAAACTGGGCTGGACTGGGTTAAACTGGGGTGGGCTGTATCAAACTGGTCTGGACAGGGTTAAACTGGGCTGGAGTGGATTATACTGAGCTGGAGTGTATTAAATATGGTTGGACTGGGTTAAACTGAGCTGTACTGGGTTAAACTGGGCTGGGCTGTATCAAACTGGGCTGGACAGGGTTGAACTGTGCTAGAGTGAACTGAACTGGGCTGGGCTGGATTAAACTGAGCTGGACTGGGTTAAAGTGGGCTGGGCTGGGTTAAACTGGGTTGGACTGGGTTAAACTTGGCTGGGCTGGATTATACTGAGCTGGAGTGTATGAAATATGGCTGGACTGGGTTAAACTGGGCTGGGCTGTATCAAACTGGTCTGGGCTGGGTTAAACTGGGCTGGCCTGGGTTAAACTGGGCTGGACTGGGTTAAACTGGGGTGGGCTGTATCAAACTGGTCTGGACAGGGTTAAACTGGGCTGGAGTGGATTATACTGAGCTGGAGTGTATTAAATATGGTTGGACTGGGTTAAGCTGGGCTGGACTGGGTTAAACTGGGCTGGGCTGGATCAAACTGGGCTGGACAGTGTTGAACTGTGCTAGAGTGAACTGAAGTGGGCTGGGCTGGATGAAACTGAGCTGGACTGGGTTAAAGTGGGCTGGGCTGGGTTAAACTGGGTTGGAGTGGGTTAAACTTGGCTGGGCTGGATTATACTGAGCTGGAGTGTATGAAATATGGCTGGACTGGGTTAAACTGGGCTGGGCTGTATCAAACTGGGCTGGGCTGGGTTGGGTTAAACTGGGCTGGCTGGGTTAAACTGGGCTGGACTGGGTTGAACAGGGGTGGGCTGTATCAAACTGGTCTGGACTGGGTTAAACTGGGCTGGAGTGGATTATACTGAGCTGGAGTGTATTAAATATGGTTGGACTGGGTTAAACTGGGCTGGACTGGGTTAAACTGGGCTGGGCTGGATCAAACTGGGGTTTGCAGGGTTGAACTGTGCTAGAGTGAACTGAACTGGGCTGGGCTGGATTAAAGTGAGCTGGACTGGGTTCAAGTGGACCGGGCTGTATGAAACTGAGCTGGACTGTGTTTAAACTTAGCTGTAGTGGGTTAAAGTGGGCTGGACTGGGTAAACTGTGCTAGAGTGAACTGAAGTGGGCTGGGCTGGATGAAACTGAGCTGGACTGGGTTAAAGTGGGCTGGGCTGGGTTAAACTGGGTTGGAGTGGGTTAAACTTGGCTGGGCTGGATTATATTGAGCTGGAGTGTATGAAATATGGCTGGAGTGGGTTAAACTGGGCTGGGCTGTAACAAACTGGGCTGGACTGGGTTAAACATGGCTGGACTGGGTTAAACTGGGCTGGGCTGTATCAAACTGGGCTGACCCGGGTTAAACTGGGCTGGGATGGATTGAACTGATCTGGACTGAATTAAATTGGGCTGGACAGGGTTAAAGTGTGCTAGAGTGAACTGAAGTGGGCTGGGCAGGATGAAAGTGAGCTAGACTGGGATAAAGTGGGCTGGGCTGGATCAAACTGAGCTGGACTGTGTTTAAACTGAGCTGGACTGTGTTAAAGTGGGCTGGACTGGCTTAAACTGTGCTTGAGTGAACTGAAGTGGGCTGGGCTGGATCAAAGTGAGCTGGACTGGGTTAAACTGTGCTGGAGTAAACTGAAGTGGGCTGGGGAGGATCAAAGTGAGCTGGGCTGTATCAAAGTGGGCTGGACTGGGTTAAACTTGGCTGGCCTGGGTTAAACTGGGCTGGGCTGGGTTAAACTGGGCTGGAGTGTATTAAATGTGGCTGGACTGGGTTAAACTGGGCTGGACAGGGTTAAACTGGGCTGGGATGGTTTGAACTAGGCTGGACAGGGTTAAACTGTGCTAGAGTGAACTGAAGTGGGCTGGGCTGGATGAAACTGGGCTGGGCTGGGTTAGACTGGGGTGGATTGCATTCTACTGAGCTGGTGTGTATTAAATATGGCTGGAGTGGGTTAAAGTGGGCTGGGCTGGATGAAACTGGGTTGGACTTGGTTAAAGTGGGCTGGGCTGGATTGAACTGAGCTGGACTGGATTAAACTGTGTTGAGCTGGATTGAATTGAGCTGGACTGGATCAAAGTGAGCTGGCCTGGATTAAACACAGCTGGAGTGGGTTAAACATGACTGGGCTGTGTTAAACTCTGCTGCTGTGAACTAAACTGGGCTGGACTGTGTTAAACTGCGCTGGGTTTGATTAAATTTAGCTGGACTGGATTAAACTGGGCTGGTCTGGGTTAAACTGAGCTGGAGTAGGTTAAAGTGGGCTTGGCTGGATTAAAGTGGGCTGGACTGTGTCAAAGTGAGTTGGGCTGGATTAAACTGGGCTGGACTGGGTGAAGCTGGGCTGGACTGGATTAAACTGAGATGGAGTGTATTAAACTCGGCTGGACTGGACTAAACTGGGCTGGCCTGGATTAAACTGAACTGGACTGGGTTAAACTTGGCTGCGCTGGGTTAAATTGAGCTGGACTGGGTTAAACTGGGCTGGACTGGGTTAAACTGGGCTGGGTTGGATTGAAGTGAGGTGGTCTGGGTTAAAGTGGGCTTGACTGGGTTAAACAGTGCTAGAGTGAACTGAAGTGGGCTGGGCAGGATGAAAGTGAGCTGGACTGGGTTAAACTGGGCTGGGTTGTATCAAAGTGGGCTGGGCTGGGTTAAACTGGGCTGGACTGGGGTAAAACTGGGCTGTACTGGGTTAAAGTGGGCTGGAGTGGGTTAAACTGGGGTGGGCTTTATCAAATTGGGCTGGACTGGGTTAAACTGGGCTGGAGTGGATTATACTGAGCTGGAGTATATTAAATATGGCTGGAGTGGGTTAAACTGGGCTGGGCTGGATCAAACTGGGCTGGACTGGTTTAGACTTGGCTGGACTGGGTTAAACTGGGCTGGGATTGATTGAAGTGATCTGGAGTGGATTAAACTGTGCAAGAGTGAAGTGAACTGGGCTGGGCTGGATTAAAGTGAGCTGGACTGAGTTAAACTGGTCTGGACTGGGTTAAACTGGGGTGGACTGGAGTAGATTGAGCTGGTGTGTATTAAATATAGGTGGAGTGGGTTAAACTGGGCTGGGCTGGGTTAAACTGGACTGGAGTGGATTATAGTGAGCTGGAGTGTATTAAATATGGCTGGACTGGGTTAAACTGGGCTGGGCTGTAAGAAAGTGGGCTGGACTGGGTTAAACTTGGCTGGACTGGGTTAAACTGGGCTGGGCTGTATCAAACTGGGCTGGACTGGGTTAAAAAGGGCTGGGCTGGATTGAACTCATCTGGAGTGGATTAAACTGGGCTGGAGTGGATTATCCTGAGCTGGAGTGAACTGGTGGACTGGGTTAAACTGGGCTGGACTGGGATAAACTGGGCTGGCCTGGGTTAAACTGGGCTGGACTGGGTTAAACTGGGGTGGGCTGTATCAAACTGGTCTGGACAGGGTTAAACTGGGCTGGAGTGGATTATACTGAGCTGGAGTGTATTAAATATGGTTGGACTGGGTTAAACTGGGCTGGACTGGGTTAAACTGGGCTGGGCTGGATTAAACTGGGCTGGACTGGGTTAAACTGTGCTAGAGTGAACTGAAGTGGGCTGGGCTGTATCAAACTGGTCTGGGCTGTATCAAACTGGGCTGGCCTGGGTTAAACTGGGTTGGACTGGGTTAAACTTGGCTGGGCTGGATTATACTGAGCTGGAGTGTATGAAATATGGCTGGACTGGGTTAAACTGGGCTGTATCAAACTGGGCTGGGCTGTATCAAACTGGGCTGGCCTGGGTTAAACTGGGCTGGACTGGGTTAAACTGGGGTGGGCTGTATCAAACTGGACTGGACAGGGTTAAACTGGGCTGGAGTGGATTATACTGAGCTGGAGTGTATTAAATATGGTTGGACTGGGTTAAACTGGGCTGGACTGGGTTAAACTGGGCTGGGCTGGATCAAACTGGGCTGGACAGGGTTGAACTGGGCTGGACTGGGTTAAACTGGGCTGGAGTGTCTTAAATATGGGTGGACTGGGTTAAACTGGGCTGGGCTGGGTTAAACTGGGCTGGAGTGGATGAAACTGGGCTGGACTGTGTTAAACATGGCTGGACTGGGTTAAATTGGGCTGGGCTGTATCAAACTGGGGTGGCCCGGGTTAAACTGGGCTGGGATGGAGTGAAATGAGGTGGACTGGGTTAAATTGGGCTGGACAGGGTTAAACTGTGCTAGAGTGAACTGAACGGGGCTGGGCTGGATGAAACTGAGCTGGAGTGGAACTGGGCTGGGGTGGGTTAAACTGGGCTGGATGTGATTAAATTTAGCTGGACTGGATTAAATTGGGCTGGACTGCATTAAACTGAGCTGGACTGTGTTTAACTGGGCTGGGCTGTATCAAACTGGGCTGGATTGTGTTAGACTTGGATGAACTGGCTTAAACTGGGCTGGAGTGGGTTAAACTGGGCTGGAGTGGATTATACTGAGCTGAAGTATATTAAATATGGCTGGACTGGGTTAAACTGGGCTGGGCTGGATCAAACTGGGCTGGACTGGGTTAAACTGGGCTGGGCTGGGTTAAACTGGGCTGGACTGGGTTAAACTGGGCTGGACTGGGTTAAACTGGGGTGGGCTGTATCAAACTGGTCTGGACAGGGTTAAACTGGGCTGGAGTGGATTATACTGAGCTGGAGTGTATTAAATATGGTTGGACTGGGTTAAACTGGGCTGGACTGGGTTAAACTGGGCTGGGCTGGATCAAACTGGGGTTTGCAGGGTTGAACTGTGCTAGAGTGAACTGAACTGGGCTGGGCTGGATTAAAGTGAGCTGGACTGGGTTCAAGTGGACCGGGCTGTATGAAACTGAGCTGGACTGTGTTTAAACTTAGCTGTAGTGGGTTAAAGTGGGCTGGACTGGGTAAACTGTGCTAGAGTGAACTGAAGTGGGCTGGGCTGGATGAAACTGAGCTGGACTGGGTTAAAGTGGGCTGGGCTGGGTTAAACTGGGTTGGAGTGGGTTAAACTTGGCTGGGCTGGATTATATTGAGCTGGAGTGTATGAAATATGGCTGGAGTGGGTTAAACTGGGCTGGGCTGTAACAAACTGGGCTGGACTGGGTTAAACTGGGCTGGGCTGTATCAAACTGGGCTGGCCTGGGTTCAACTGGGCTGGGCTGGATGAAACTGGCCTGGGCTGGGTTAAACTGGGCTGGGCTGTATCAAACTGGGCTGGACTGGGTTAAACTGGGCTGGGATGGATTGAACTGATCTGGACTGAATTAAATTGGGCTGGACAGGGTTAAAGTGTGCTAGAGTGAACTGAAGTGGGCCGGGCAGGATGAAAGTGAGCTAGACTGGGATTAAACTGGGCTGGGGACTGGGTGTAAACTGGGGTGCTGGGTTAAACTGGGCTGGGCTGGATCAAACTGGGCTGGACAGGTTTGAACTGTGCTAGAGTGAAGTGAACTGGGCTGGGCTGGATGAAACTGAGCTGGAGTGGGTTAAAGTGGGCTGGGGTGTGTTAAACTGGGCTGGACTGTGTTTAAACTTGGCTGGGCTGGATTATACTGAGCTGGAGTGTATGAAATATGGCTGGACTGGGTTAAACTGGGCTGGGCTGTATCAAACTGGTCTGGGCTGGGTTAAACTGGGCTGGGCTGGGTTAAACTGGGGTGGGCTGTATCAAACTGGTCTGGACAGGGTTAAACTGGGGTGGACTGGAGTAGATTGAGCTGGTGTATATTAAATATAGGTGGACTGGGTTAAACTGGGCTGGGCTGGGTTAAACTGGACTGGAGTGGATTATAGTGAGCTGGAGTGTATTAAATATGGCTGGACTGGGTTAAACTGGGCTGGGCTGTAAGAAAGTGGGCTGGAGTGGGTTAAACTTGGCTGGACTGGGTTAAACTGTGCTGGGCTGTATCAAACTGGGCCACACTGGGTTAAACTGGGGTGGGCTGTATCAAACTGGTCTGGCCAGGGTTAAACTGGGCTGGAGTGGATTATACTGAGCTGGAGTGTATTAGATATGGTTGGACTGGGTTAAACTGGGCTGGACTGGGATAAACTGGGCTGGACTGGGTTAAACTGGGCTGGACTGGGTTAAACTGGGGTGGGCTGTATCAAACTGGACTGGCCAGGGTTAAACTGGGCTGGAGTGGATTATACTGAGCTGGAGTGTATTAAATATGGTTGGACTGGGTTAAAGTGGGCTGGACTGGGATAACCTGGGCTGGCCTGGTTTAAACTGGGCTGGACTGGGTTAAACTGGGCTGGGCTGTATCAAACTGGTCTGGACAGGGTTAAACTGGGCTGGAGTGGATTATACTGAGCTGGAGTGTATTAAATATGGTTGGACTGGGTTAAACTGGGCTGGACTGGGATAAACTGGGCTGGACTGGGTTAAACTGGGCTGGGCTGGATCAAACTGGTCTGGACAGGGTTGAACTGTGCTAGAGTGAACTGAAGTGGGCTGGGCTGGATGAAACTGAGCTGGACTGGGTTAAAGTGGGCTGGGCTGGGTTAAACTGGGTTGGAGTGGGTTAAACTTGGCTGGGCTGGATTATACTGAGCTGGAGTGTATGAAATATGGCTGGACTGGGTTAAACTGGGCTGGGCTGTATCAGACTGGTCTGGGCTGGGTTAAACTGGGCTGGGCTGTATCAAACTGTGCTGGCCTGGGTTAAACTGGGCTGGACTGGGTTAAACTGGGGTGGGCTGTATCAAACTGGTCTGGACAGGGTTAAACTGGGCTGGAGTGGATTATACTGAGCTGGAGTGTATTAAATATGGTTGGTCTGGGTTAAACTGGGCTGGACTGGATTAAACTGGGCTGGGCTGGATCAAACTGGGCTGGACAGGGTTGAACTGTGCTAGAGTGAACTGAAGTGGGCTGGGCTGGATTAAAGTGAGCTGGACTGGGTTCAAGTGGACCGGGCAGTATGAAACTGAGCTGGACTGTGTTTAAACTTAGCTGTAGTGGGTTAAAGTGGGCTGGACTGGGTAAACTGTGCTAGAGTGAACTGAAGTGGGCTGGGCTGGATGAAACTGAGCTGGACTGGGTTAAAGTGGGCTGGGCTGGGTTAAACTGGGTTGGAGTGGGTTAAACTTGGCTGGGCTGGATTATATTGAGCTGGAGTGTATGAAATATGGCTGGAGTGGGTTAAACTGGGCTGGGCTGTAACAAACTGGGCTGGACTGGGTTAAACATGGCTGGACTGGGTTAAACTGGGCTGGGCTGTATCAAACTGGGCTGACCCGGGTTAAACTGGGCTGGGATGGATTGAACTCATCTGGACTGAATTAAATTGGGCTGGACAGGGTTAAAGTGTGCTAGAGTGAACTGAAGTGGGCTGGGCAGGATGAAAGTGAGCTAGACTGGGATAAAGTGGGCTGGGCTGGATCAAACTGAGCTGGACTGTGTTTAAACTGAGCTGGACTGTGTTAAAGTGGGCTGGACTGGCTTAAACTGTGCTAGAGTGAACTGAAGTGGGCTGGGCTGGATGAAACGGGGCTGGGCTGGGTTAGACTGGGGTGGATTGCATTCTACTGAGCTGGTGTGTATTAAATATGGCTGGAGTGGGTTAAAGTGGGCTGGGCTGGATGAAACTGGGTTGGACTTGGTTAAAGTGGGCTGGGCTGGATTGAACTGAGCTGGACTGGATTAAACTGTGTTGGGCTGGATTGAATTGAGCTGGACTGGATCAAACTGAGGTGGCCTGGATTAAACACAGCTGGAGTGGGTTAAACATGACTGAGCTGTGTTAAACTGCTGCTGTGAACTAAACTGGGCTGGACTGTGTTAAACTGCGCTGGGTTTGATTAAATTTAGCTGGACTGGATTAAAGTGGGCTGGTCTGGGTTAAACTGAGCTGGAGTAGGTTAAAGTGGGCTTGGCTGGATTAAAGTGGGCTGGACTGGGTGAAGCTGGGCTGGACTGGATTAAACTGAGATGGAGTGTATTAAACTCGGCTGGACTGGACTAAACTGGGCTGGCCTGGATTAAACTGAACTGGACTGGGTTAAACTTGGCTGCGCTGGGTTAAATTGAGCTGGACTGGGTTAAACTGTGCTGGACTGGGTTAAACTGGGCTGGGTTGGATTGAAGTGAGGTGGTCTGGGTTAAAGTGGGCTTGACTGGGTTAAACAGTGCTAGAGTGAACTGAAGTGGGCTGGGCAGGATGAAAGTGAGCTGGACTGGGTTAAACTGGGCTGGGTTGTATCAAAGTGGGCTGGGCTGGGTTAAACTGGGCTGGACTGGGGTAAAACTGGGCTGTACTGGGTTAAAGTGGGCTGGAGTGGGTTAAACTGGGGTGGGCTTTATCAAATTGGGCTGGACTGGGTTAAAGTGGGCTGGAGTGGATTATACTGAGCTGGAGTATATTAAATATGGCTGGAGTGGGTTAAACTGGGCTGGGCTGGATCAAACTGGGCTGGACTGGTTTAGACTTGGCTGGACTGGGTTAAACTGGGCTGGGATTGATTGAAGTGATCTGGAGTGGATTAAACTGTGCAAGAGTGAAGTGAACTGGGCTGGGCTGGATTAAAGTGAGCTGGACTGAGTTAAACTGGTCTGGACTGGGTTAAACTGGGGTGGACTGGAGTAGATTGAGCTGGTGTGTATTAAATATAGGTGGAGTGGGTTAAACTGGGCTGGGCTGGGTTAAACTGGACTGGAGTGGATTATAGTGAGCTGGAGTGTATTAAATATGGCTGGACTGGGTTAAACTGGGCTGGGCTGTAAGAAAGTGGGCTGGACTGGGTTAAACTTGGCTGGACTGGGTTAAACTGGGCTGGGCTGTATCAAACTGGGCTGGACTGGGTTAAACTGGGGTGGGCTGTATCAAACTGGTCTGGCCAGGGTTAAACTGGGCTGGAGTGGATTATACTGAGCTGGAGTGTATTAAATATGGTTGGACTGGGTTAAACTGGGCTGGCCTGGGTTAAACTGGGCTGGACTGGGTTAAACTGGGGTGGGCTGTATCAAACTGGTCTGGGCAGGGTTAAACTGGGCTGGAGTGGATTATACTGAGCTGGAGTGTATTAAATATGGTTGGACTGGGTTAAACTGAGCTGGACTGGGTTAAACTGGGCGGGGCTGGATCAAACTGGGCTGGACAGGGTTGAACTGTGCTAGAGTGAACTGAAGTGGGCTGGATGAAACTGAGCTGGACTGGGTTAAAGTGGGCTGGGCTGGGTTAAACTGGGTTGGAGTGGGTTAAACTTGGCTGGGCTGGATTATACTGAGCTGGAGTGTATGAAATATGGCTAGACTGGGTTAAACTGGGCTGGGCTGTAAGAAAGTGGGCTGGACTGGGTTAAACTTGGCTGGACTGGGTTAAACTGGGCTGGGCTGTATCAAACTGGGCTGGACAGGGTTAAACTGGGCTGGAGTGGATTATACTGAGCTGGAGTGTATTAAATATGGTTGGACTGGGTTAAACTGGGCTGGACTGGGTTAAACTGGGCTGGGCTGGTTCAAACTGGGGTTTGCAGGGTTGAACTGTGCTAGACTGAACTGAACTGGGCTGGGCTGGATTAAAGTGAGCTGGACTGGGTTCAAGTGGACCGGGCTGTATGAAACTGAGCTGGACTGTGTTTAAACTTAGCTGTAGTGGGTTAAAGTGGGCTGGACTGGGTAAACTGTGCTAGAGTGAACTGAAGTGGGCTGGGCTGGATGAAACTGAGCTGGACTCGGTTAAAGTGGGCTGGGCTGGGTTAAACTGGGTTGGAGTGGGTTAAACTTGGCTGGGCTGGATTATATTGAGCTGGAGTGTATGAAATATGGCTGGAGTGGGTTAAACTGGGCTGGGCTGTAACAAAGTGGGCTGGACTGGTTTAGACTTGGCTGGACTGGGTTAAACTGGGCTGGGATTGATTGAAGTGATCTGGAGTGGATTAAACTGTGCAAGAGTGAAGTGAACTGGGCTGGGCTGGATTAAAGTGAGCTGGACTGAGTTAAACTGGTCTGGACTGGGTTAAACTGGGTTGGACTGGAGTAGATTGAGCTGGTGTGTATTAAATATAGGTGGACTGGGTTAAACTGGGCTGGGCTGGGTTAAACTGGACTGGAGTGGATTATAGTGAGCTGGAGTGTATTAAATATGGCTGGACTGGGTTAAACTGGGCTGGGCTGTAAGAAAGTGGGCTGGACTGGGTTAAACTTGGCTGGACTGGTTTAAACTGTGCTGGGCTGTATCAAACTGGGCTGGACTGGGTTAAACTGGGGTGGGCTGTATCAAACTGGTCTGGCCAGTGTTAAACTGGTCTGGAGTGGATTATACTGAGCTGGAGTGTATTAAATATGGTTGGACTGGGTTAAACTGGGCTGGACTGGGTTAAACTGGGCTGGGCTGGATCAAACTGTGCTGGACAGGGTTGAACTGTGCTAGAGTGAACTGAAGTGGGCTGGGCTGGATGAAACTGAGCTGGACTGGGTTAAAGTGGGCTGGGCTGGGTTAAACTGGGTTGGACGGGGTTAAACTGGGCTGGGCTGGATTATACTGAGCTGGAGTGTATGAAATATGGCTGGACTGGGTTAAACTGGGCTGGCCTGGGTTAAACTGGGCTGGAACAAAACTGGTCTGGACAGGGTTAAACTGGGCTGGAGTGGATTATACTGAGCTGGAGTGTATTTAATATGGTTGGACTGGGTTAAACTGGGCTGGACTGGGTTAAACTGGGCTGGGCTGGATCAAACTGGGCTGGACAGGGTTGAACTGTGCTAGAGTGAACTGAAGTGGGCTGGGCTGGATGAAAGTGAGCTGGACTGGGTTAAAGTGGGCTGGGCTGGGTTAAACTGGGTTGGAGTGGGTTAAACTTGGCTGGGCTGGATTATATTGAGCTGGAGTGTATGAAATATGGCTGGAGTGGGTTAAACTGGGCTGGGCTGTAACAAACTGGGCTGGACTGGGTTAAACTTGGCTGGACTGGGTTAAACTGGGCTGGGCTGTATCAAACTGGGCTGACCCGGGTTAAACTGGGCTGGGATGGATTGAACTGATCTGGACTGAATTAAATTGGGCTGGACAGGGTTAAAGTGTGCTAGAGTGAACTGAAGTGGGCCGGGCAGGATGAAAGTGAGCTAGACTGGGATAAACTGGGCTGGGGAGGATCAAAGTGAGCTGGGCTGTGTCAAAGTGGGGTGGCCTGGGTTAAACTGGGCTGCACTGGGTTAAAGTGGGCTGGAGTGGGTTAAACTGGGCTGGGGTGGATTGAACTAGGCTGGACAGGGTTAAACTGTGCTAGAGTGAACTGAAGTGGGCTGGGCTGGATGAAACGGGGCTGGACTGGGTTAAAGTGGGCTGGGCTGGGTTAAACTGGGCTGGACAGGATTAAACTTGGCTGGGCTGGATTATACTGAGCTGGAGTGTATGAAATATGGCTGGACTGGGTTAAACTGGGCTGGGCTGCATCAAACTGGTCTGGGCTGGGTTAAACTGGGCTGGGCTGTATCAAACTGTGCTGGCCTGGGTTAAACTGGGCTGGACTGGGTTAAACTGGGCTGGGCTGTTTCAAACTGGTCTGGACAGGGTTAAACTGGGGTGGACTGGAGTAGATTGAGCTGGTGTGTATTAAATATAGGTGGACTGGGTTAAACTGGGCTGGGCTGTGTTAAACTGGACTGGAGTGGATTATAGTGAGCTGGAGTGTATTAAATATGGCTGGACTGGGTTAAACTGGGCTGGGCTGTAAGAAAGTGGGCTGGACTGGGTTAAACTTGGCTGGACTGGGTTAAACTGGGCTGGGCTGTATCAAACTGGGCCACACTGGGTTAAACTGGGGTGGGCTGTATCAAACTGGTCTGGACAGGGTTGAACTGGGCTGGAGTGGATTATACTGAGCTGGAGTGTATTAAATATGGTTGGACTGGTTTAAACTGGGCTGGACTGGGATAAACTGGGCTGGACTGGGTTAAACTGGGCTGGGCTGTATCAAACTGGGCTGACCCGGGTTAAACTGGGCTGGGATGGATTGAACTGATCTGGACTGAATTAAATTGGGCTGGACAGGGTTAAAGTGTGCTAGAGTGAACTGAAGTGGGCCGGGCAGGATGAAAGTGAGCTAGACTGGGATAAACTGGGCTGGGGAGGATCAAAGTGAGCTGGGCTGTGTCAAAGTGGGGTGGCCTGGGTTAAACTGGGCTGCACTGGGTTAAAGTGGGCTGGAGTGGGTTAAACTGGGCTGGGGTGGATTGAACTAGGCTGGACAGGGTTAAACTGTGCTAGAGTGAACTGAAGTGGGCTGGGCTGGATGAAACAGGGCTGGACTGGGTTAAAGTGGGCTGGGCTGGGTTAAACTGGGTTGGACTGGGTTACACTTGGCTGGAGTGGATTATACTGAGCTGGAGTATATGAAATATGGCTGGACTGGGTTAAACTGGGCTGGGCTGCATCAAACTGGTCTGGGCTGGGTTAAACTGGGCTGGGCTGTATCAAACTGTGCTGGCCTGGGTTAAACTGGGCTGGACTGGGTTAAACTGGGCTGGGCTGTTTCAAACTGGTCTGGACAGGGTTAAACTGGGGTGGACTGGAGTAGATTGAGCTGGTGTGTATTAAATATAGGTGGACTGGGTTAAACTGGGCTGGGCTGGGTTAAACTGGACTGGAGTGGATTATAGTGAGCTGGAGTGTATTAAATACGGCTGGACTGGGTTAAACTGGGCTGGGCTGTAAGAAAGTGGGCTGGACTGGGTTAAACTTGGCTGGACTGGGTTAAACTGGGGTGGGCTGTATCAAACTGGTCTGGACAGGGTTAAACTGGGCTGGAGTGGATTATACTGAGCTGGAGTGTATTAAATATGGTTGGACGGGGTTAAACTGGGCTGGACTGGGTTAAACTGGGGTGGGCTGGATCAAACTGGGGTTTGCAGGGTTGAACTGTGCTAGAGTGAACTGATGTGGGCTGGGCTGGATTAAAGTGAGCTGGACTGGGTTCAAGTGGACCGGGCTGTATGAAACTGAGCTGGACTGTGTTTAAACTTAGCTGTAGTGGGTTAAAGTGGGCTGGACTGGGTAAACTGTGCTAGAGTGAACTGAAGTGGGCTGGGCTGGATGAAACTGAGCTGGACTGGGTTAAAGTGGGCTGGGCTGGGTTAAACTGGGTTGGAGTGGGTTAAACTTGGCTGGGCTGTATTATATTGAGCTGGAGTGTATGAAATATGGCTGGAGTGGGTTAAACTGGGCTGGGCTGTAACAAAGTGGGCTGGACTGGGTTAAACATGGCTGGACTGGGTTAAACTGGGCTGGGCTGTATCAAACTGGGCTGACCCGGGTTAAACTGGGCTGGGATGGATTGAACTGATCTGGACTGAATTAAATTGGGCTGGACAGGGTTAAAGTGTGCTAGAGTGAACTGAAGTGGGCCGGGCAGGATGAAAGTGAGCTAGACTGGGATAAACTGGGCTGGGGAGCATCAAAGTGAGCTGGGCTGTGTCAAAGTGGGGTGGCCTGGGTTAAACTGGGCTGCACTGGGTTAAAGTGGGCTGGACTGGGTTAAACTGGGCTGGGGTGGATTGAACTAGGCTGGACAGGGTTAAACTGTGCTAGAGTGAACTGAAGTGGGCTGGGCTGGATGAAACGGGGCTGGGCTGGGTTAAACTGGGCTGGACTGGGTTAAACTTGGCTGGGCTGGATTATACTGAGCTGGAGTATATGAAATATGGCTGGACTGGGTTAAACTGGGCTGGGCTGCATCAAACTGGTCTGGGCTGGGTTAAACTGGGCTGGGCTGTATCAAACTGTGCTGGCCTGGGTTAAACTGGGCTGGACTGGGTTAAACTGGGCTGGGCTGTTTCAAACTGGTCTGGACAGGGTTAAACTGGGGTGGACTGGAGTAGATTGAGCTGGTGTGTATTAAATATAGGTGGACTGGGTTAAACTGGGCTGGGCTGGGTTAAACTGGACTGGAGTGGATTATAGTGAGCTGGAGTGTATTAAATATGGCTGGACTGGGTTAAACTGGGCTGGGCTGTAAGAAAGTGGGCTGGACTGGGTTAAACTTGGCTGGACTGGGTTAAACTGGGCTGGGCTGTATCAAACTGGGCCACACTGGGTTAAACTGGGGTGGGCTGTATCAAACTGGTCTGGACAGGGTTGAACTGGGCTGGAGTGGATTATACTGAGCTGGAGTGTATTAAATATGGTTGGACTGGTTTAAACTGGGCTGGACTGGGATAAACTGGGCTGGACTGGGTTAAACTGGGCTGGGCTGTATCAAACTGGGCTGACCCGGGTTAAACTGGGCTGGGATGGATTGAACTGATCTGGACTGAATTAAATTGGGCTGGACAGGGTTAAAGTGTGCTAGAGTGAACTGAAGTGGGCCGGGCAGGATGAAAGTGAGCTAGACTGGGATAAACTGGGCTGGGGAGGATCAAAGTGAGCTGGGCTGTGTCAATGTGGGGTGGCCTGGGTTAAACTGGGCTGCACTGGGTTAAAGTGGGCTGGAGTGGGTTAAACTGGGCTGGGGTGGATTGAACTAGGCTGGACAGGGTTAAACTGTGCTAGAGTGAACTGAAGTGGGCTGGGCTGGATGAAACGGGGCTGGACTGGGTTAAAGTGGGCTGGGCTGGGTTAAACTGGGCTGGACTGGGTTAAACTTGGCTGGGCTGGATTATACTGAGCTGGAGTATATGAAATATGGCTGGACTGGGTTAAACTGGGCTGGGCTGCATCAAACTGGTCTGGGCTGGGTTAAACTGGGCTGGGCTGTATCAAACTGTGCTGGCCTGGGTTAAACTGGGCTGGACTGGGTTAAACTGGGCTGGGCTGTTTCAAACTGGTCTGGACAGGGTTAAACTGGGGTGGACTGGAGTAGATTGAGCTGGTGTGTATTAAATATAGGTGGACTGGGTTAAACTGGGCTGGGCTGGGTTAAACTGGACTGGAGTGGATTATAGTGAGCTGGAGTGTATTAAATATGGCTGGACTGGGTTAAACTGGGCTGGGCTGTAAGAAAGTGGGCTGGACTGGGTTAAACTTGGCTGGACTGGGTTAAACTGGGGTGGGCTGTATCAAACTGGTCTGGACAGGGTTAAACTGGGCTGGAGTGGATTATACTGAGCTGGAGTGTATTAAATATGGTTGGACGGGGTTAAACTGGGCTGGACTAAACTGGGGTGGGC
>NW_026913827.1:0-6710 GCF_034315485.1 Pezoporus occidentalis | reverse complement strand
TTCACCCCAATTAAAAAGGGTATTTGGGTTTTTTTAAAACCCAATTTTGGTTTATTTTGAGAATTTAAAAATGGAGGTCATGGAAAAAAAAAACCACAAATTTTTCGGAGTAAATATGTGAATTCCTGTGTTGAAGCTGGGAAGTGAAAAAGGGAAAAAAATTTATTGGGCCCCGATTCGAGAGGTTCATTTGCCCATCTTTAAAAGATAAACTAATTTTAAAAAACAATTGGAAAGAAATCGGGTTTTATTTTATAATGAGCTTTTTTTTTTTCTTTTTTTACATTGCTCTAAGTTTGGGTTTTCTCTGAAGGACCGGCAAATCATTTTAAAATCTTAAGTATTCAGAGCAGTGTTCAGCTTCATGCTGGGATAACATGTAAATTTTCCCCGGGATTTTTAAAGCCTCTATGAGCAGAGACAAATTGCAAGGAGATTTCACTTTTATAATTTTAGGCAGGTTTCATTCTCACGTTTGGGAGTAAGAGTTTTTCCGTCTCTTTTAACTGTGACAGTCAGATTCTGCTTAGATACAAATTTTAGAAAAATTAGGTTCGTATTGAGTACACAAAAACTTTCTTTCACAGCGGTATTCAAGAAATGATGTTTAAATTTCTTTCTCAATCTTTGTGAAGAGAATGAATTGGCTGCTAAAGGAAGGTTATGAGATGCCGATTTAAACATTTTCTGTCACTGTAATCAATTCTTTTTCTACTTTTTGAATTTCTGTGAGTCTGCAGCATTACCTTTAAGTTTCAGCAGCTCTAGATTTTTTTAAAGTTAGTAAAAACCTTGAATTGGTTGTTCCTCTTTCAATAAGGAAAATTTAATTTTATAGTCATTTGGTGTAATTATCTGAGCACAGTCAGTTTAAAAACCAAAACTAGATAGTATGTATTTTAATACCTCTTTGATTAGGTTTTAATTCCTTTTTCCCCTTTAATTTTTTGCCATTGATTTTCCTTCCCTGAATCTTAGAAGTTTTTTTATTTTAAAATCTATATTTCTTTCCAATTAACCCCTTTCCCCTTTCTTTCCCTTCCTTTTGATTAATAATTATCAGTTATTCCTTAAGTGAAAAACCCCAGTAATGTTATATAATGAAAGGGGTTGATGAAAGTATGGTTTTTGTAAGATTTATTGGGCATTTTTAAAAGAACCTTTGATAGTGGGGATGATTTTCTGCTCAAAATCACAGAAAAGTTACATTAAGGAGGAAAACCAATAAAAAGGAATTCTTTGAAAAAAACTTCAGAAGTTTTTGCAGTAACAAAAGTTGGGACTTTTCTTTCAGACTTTAAAAGACTTATCAATAGAGAACAATTTCATACTTCGCAACAATTTTTAAAAGGGAAAATTCCATAGGGTTGGTAAACCCTATATGATCCTTGTAGGTACAAGGAAATTTCAAAAGGGTGAAATATTAACACAAGGTTTGACAGATTCAGCTACAAACTTCAAAAAAATAAATTCTTTTAAAGTGTGGGTAACTTGGGTTCCAAAGCAAAAAACCCTTTTTTTTCCCTTTTTAGGGAAAAAAAGGGGAAAATTTAAAAGGAAAATTTAAAAAAACTGGGGTTTTTTAAAATGGGGGGGGGAAAAAAAGGGGGGGGTTTTTTTGGAAAAAACCCAAAGGGGGTTTCCCAAAAAAAAAACCCTTTTTGGGAAAAATTTTTTGGGGGTTTTTTTTTTTAAAAACCTTTTTTTTAAAAAAATTTTAAAATTTCCCCCAAAAAAAAATTTTGGTTTTTTTAATTTTTTTAAAAAAAACCCTTTTTTGGGTTTTTTAAATTTTTTTTTCTGAAAAACCCTTTTTTTTTTTTTTAAAAAAAAAAAAAAAAAAAAAAAACCCCCCTTTTTTTTTAAAAAAAAATTTGGAAAAAAGGGGGCCCCCAAAAAATTTGTTTAAAAAAAGGGGGAAAAAATTTTTGGGGGGTTTTATATTTTTTTAAAAAAAAAAAAATTTTGAGGCATAATTTTTTTAAAAAAAAAACCCAAAATTTTTTTTTTTGGGGGTTTTTTAAAATTTTTTAAAAATTTTCCAAACCTTTTTGGGGGGGGGGAAAAAAAAAAAACCTTTTTTTTTCTTAAAAATACCCCTGTGACTGCAGAAGAGCTCTTTTAGCTTTTCTCAATTACTGTCTAGTCCAGGATCAAAGCTCTGCATACTTTTCTACTGCCATAATTCAGTGAATGTGCTGACGGCTCACAGTTAAAAAGGTAGTTAAGACAAGTGAAAGAAAAGCATCATTACTGTTTTCCCAAACCTGTGAAGATATGAACTACCTCACCTAAAGGTCATAAAAATGTCATTGCTGCAGCTAATAGCATATATGTGTAAATGCAACATTAGAAGGCTTTAGAGTATCACGCGATAATCATTCACACATGGGTTTTGGCCAAGCAGAAAAACAGAGCGCTGAAGCAAACCTAGCTCTTGAATGAAGCAGATTATCCCTCAGTTTTCTGAAAAGATTATATTGCAAGGTTTCTTGCAGAAGAGAAGAGCCCCAAACAACCGTTTACAGAGCATTTTGGATAAAGATGAGGTTGATGTAAAACAAGACTCATCATTTTGAAAATAACGCACACGATTCTTTCCAATTGCGATCACATCAGAACTGATTTATCTATATGATAAGAGAGAGCTGAGGCGGACATGAACCGTGCTCTTCAGAACTGCTCGTCCTCAATAAGGATTATTTAGCCCTCTAAGCACTGCCAGCTGCTCATCACACAGTGAAAGTTGTGCTCATGCAAAAGTAGCTCTGATGATGCCTCACGTATACATTCATGCGGATTCCTTCTCATTTTGCCACTCATTGACTTCAGACACTTTGCACCATTTCTCTTAAGTAGATCAAAGCCCAGAAATGCTTTTTTTATCAAATTTCCAGCTACTCATTCTGTTCAATGACCAAGGTGATGAATATTTTCCTTGAGAAACCAACAGATTAGGAAAACTAGAAACAGGCTTCAATTTAGCTTCTGTGGCGAGGTGGTTTTCTCCCCCAGAATTTTCAGAGGGACATTCTAGAAGTTTTTTTAATATCCATTTTCTTACAAGTGAATTAATCGTGTCCAAACACTAAAAACACCACCAAAAGAATTAGTGACAAAGACGTACTGTGAGCACACACAATTCATTCCAGATGTGAGACTAAATTTAGATTCAATTCAAACAAGAAATTTATTAATCTTCATGTTCTTTGATATTTTATCAATATAAAAAATATCACACATATCCCTTATGTGTGAGCATACACTACAGAAAGAGATGTCAAAGTTAAAAAAAAAAAAAAGGGGGCATAATAAATAAGAAGTAAGTTCCCACTGATTCCATCGGGAACAGAACTGACCACAGATCACAGGATTCAATTAAGTTTATGACATTTTACTGTATTTATAGGAAAAAATAGTAATTGCAGGAATGTAAGGTAGACATACATAAATAAATCTTATATTGAAATAAATGAAAATCTTTCTCGTTTTGTCTTTTCTTCTTGTCCTTTTGACGAAGGTTCTAAAGAAAGAACAATAAAGGCTGAATACTTTGCAGAAACTCTGGAATTCAATAGGATATTGTGAGGTTCTGTGAAGACGAGAACCATTCTGTTACCTAAAGATGGCTATCTGCAGCCATCATATGAAACAGAAATGTATGTATATGCATGTATAACTGGCACGGGAGGGTAGGACTTACAGGAGCCCCACAAAGGAGTAAGAGCTCAAGAATGAGAGCCAGAAATCCATAGCCCTTTTAGATGCTCTATTTTTAAGTATCTTCCGTACACCTTGAGGTGCAAATTTCCAGCTGCTGAAGTGAAGGAAAGCTGTAACCTTATTTCTGTTTCAGATCTCATTTTAGTTCAAGATGCATAGTGATGGATTGGATAAGCAAATACGCAAACATTCTTTTTTTTTTTGGCTCATTTGACATCTTTTTCTTCATACAATGAGAGTTTCACAGGAACATTGCTAAACATGCAGTGGCTGTCTGAACATCTTGGTTACAGTAAAAATGGATACCTGCACTTTAAAAGATAAAGATCACATTTTAAGGGAACATTTTAAGGAAAACAAGCAGGTTTTTGTTGGATTTATGATTTACTAGATATTTGTCTAAGCCCACAATACCATGATGGAATATTCTAGGATTTTTAGGCCTCCAATTTATAGGTCTTGAGTTTCTGAGCTAATGACAAATATGGAGGTGCATGGATAGATAAACCACACAATTTATTCTGGAAGTTAGAACGTATGTGTAGTTCCTGTGTCTGAAAAAGTACATGGGAAAAAGTGGAAGATTAGGAAAAAAATATTGATGCTGTGCTACACTGATTTCAGGGAGATGTGTATGCATTTGTCCAAAATCTATAGTAGGCAAGAGCCATAGGAACTCAGATTTCCTTAAACAGATTGGAAAGCAAATAAAACAAGAGGTTTACTTTGGTTTACTCTACATTGAGCGTTTTTGTTTGTTTTCTTTTTGTTTACATTGGTCTCATCTAAAATGATGTGGGTTTTTTTCAGCTGCAATAAATGGGACCAGGGAAAATCATCAGAAAATTCCTATAAGGATATTGCTCCAGAAATAGTCCCCCAGACTTCATGCAATAGAGTGATTTCAGCATGTAAAGAATTGCTCTTTGAAGTTAATTTCAATATATTGTAAAGTGAAGAGAGAGAAACATTTTGCAAGGAGATGTTCTTCACTTTTATTAAGATAGCCTATGTTTCATTGACAGTTGAATTCTGCTGTAGTTAAGAGCACCAGTTTACCAGGCTCTTTTAGTAACTGCACAGCTGACAGGTGATGTGGTCCTGCTTTAAACAAATACAAATTTTTTAAGGGGAAAATAATAATTAAAAAGGTTTCCTGTATATGATTACACCAACATAATTAATTTTACACAGCTAAACACAGACTTCAAAATGCACAGCTTAGAATTTCTTTCTCATATTTTCTGTCAAGACCAACTAATTTATTTCCTGACACTTTTAGAAAGGAAATGGTTATGGAGAATGCCAGAATTTATAACATTTTCTGTCACTGTAATCCACATGCGCTTCCTTTCCTCTACCTTTTCTGAATTTCCTGGCTTGGAGTCCTGCAGCGATTACCTTTAAGTTTTTCAGCCAGCATACACTGAGAATTTTTCTTCAAAGTTAGTAATGTAAATCCTAAATTTAAAGTAATCTTTGTTGTCCTCTTTCATTATAAAAGCACGCTTCCTACATCTTTGTTATAGTCAGTTCTGTGTGCTAAATATGATCCTGAGCACAGAATCAGCTGCTGACCCTAAAACCAAGTTACTAGATAGTCAATGTACGTCATCAATACTCTTTGCGATGTAGGATTTTACCATGCATTGCCTGTGGTCTCCTCAGATATTTTGGCCATATATGAACTCTTCTTATCCCCTGAATCTGTAGTAAAGGTTTCTTTTATCTTCCCAGAAATCTTTATGATACTTTCTTGTACACAATTAATCCTTCCCTTCCCTTCGTCTTCCCTTTTTCCCTTCTTTGATGCTCCAACATCATTATCATGTTATGCTCCTTGGGAGCACTGCAAAACCCAGACTACATTGATTATACTTAATGCAGTAGATTGATGCCCATAGTATGAGCATTTGTAGTGGAGTTTATTAGTCGGCCATAATTTAACTGTAGCACTTTGATATGTAGCCCATGTATTTCTGCTCTCAAACAACTGATCACAGCAGAAGTATACATTTATAGGAGAGGGAAAACGCATATAAGAAAGGAAATTCTTTGACAAAACAAACTTTGAAAACAGTTTTTGCAGAATATTTACACAAATATGCGTAGCTTGAGCACATTTAGCACTTTGCCATATGAACTTCCATCCTATATGCAGAACAATCCTTCATTCTTTTCAGCTTCAGTCATAACAATTGGCAAGGAAACTTCCACCTATGCCCGGGTGGATTACAATCCCTATCATGCACTTCCTTGTGCAGGTATACAATGGAAATTTGTCAGAAGCCTGAAACCTAATTAACACAAGGCATGTGTGACATGATCATCTAGCTACAAACTTCAAATAAGAAAAATAATTAAATTGCATGTTACAGTGTCGTGGTTTAAGCCCAGCCGGCAACCCAGAACCACGCAGCCGCTCACCCACTCCACCCCTTCCTTCCCCTGCTCACAGAGGGATGGGGAGGAGAATCGAAAGAATGGAACTCCCACGCGCTGAGATAAGAACAGTCCAGTAACTAAGGTAGAACACAAAACCACTACTGCTACCACCAAGAATAATAATGAAAAGGGAAATAACAAGGCAAGAGAATACGATACCACCTGTCGAAACGAGCCCGACCAAGAAGAGAGTGCCCTTTCGGGTAACTCCCTGTTACCTCCCTGGGCATGACGGGCTGTGCTATGCAATACCTCTTTGGCTAGTTCGGGTCAGGTGTCCTGTCCCTGCTTTCTACCAGCCTCCCCCCCTCCCTGGCAGAGCATGAGACTCACAAAGTCCTTGGTCAGAGTAAGCATCAGTGTTATCAGCTCTGCTCCCAGGCTGAAAGTCAAAACACAGCTCTGCACCAGCTACTAAGAAGGAGAAAAATGGACTGCCACTGCTAAACCCAGGACACAGCTCTACACTGGAAACAACAGTCCCTAAAAAGCAGTCCTTTAAAAGTCCTTTCACTGAGATTCAAAGAATGCATTGAGGGACC
>NW_026913826.1:0-9492 GCF_034315485.1 Pezoporus occidentalis | reverse complement strand
GGCTGGAGTGGATTATACTGAGCTGGAGTGTATTAAATATGGTTGGACTGGGTTAAACTGGGCTGGACTGGGTTAAACTGGACTGGAGTGGATTATAGTGAGCTGGAGTGTATTAGATATGGTTGGACTGGGTTAAACTGGGCTGGACTGTGATAAACTGGGCTGGACTGGGTTGAACTGTGCTAGAGTGAACTGAAGTGGGCTGGGCTGGGTGAAACTGAGCTGGACTGGGTTCAAGTGGGCTGGGCTGGGTTAAACTGGGTTGGACTGGGTTAAACTTGTCTGGGCTGGATTATACTGAGCTGGAGTGTATGAAATATGGCTGGACTGGGTTAAACTGGGCTGGGCTGTATCAAACTGGTCTGGGCTGGGTTAAACTGGGCTGGGCTGTATCAAACTGTGCTGGCCTGGGTTAAACTGGGCTGGACTGGGTTAAACTGGGCTGGGCTGTATCAAACTGGTCTGGACAGGGTTAAACTGGTCTGGAGTGGATTATACTGAGCTGGAGTGTATTAAATATGGTTGGACTGGATCAAACTGGGGTTTGCAGGGTTGAACTGTGCTAGAGTGAACTGAACTGGGCTGGGCTGGATTAAAATGAGCTGGACTGGGTTCAAGTGGACCGGGCTGTATCAAACTGAGCTGGACTGTGTTTAAACTTAGCTGTAGTGGGTTAAAGTGGGCTGGACTGGGTAAACTGTGCTAGAGTGAACTGAAGTGGGCTGGGCTGGATGAAACTGAGCTGGACTGGGTTAAAGTGGGCTAGGCTGGGTTAAACTGGGTTGGAGTGGGTTAAACTTGGCTGGGCTGGATTATATTGAGCTGGAGTGTATGAAATATGGCTGGAGTGGGTTAAACTGGGCTGGGCTGTAACAAACTGGGCTGGACTGGGTTAAACATGGCTGGACTGGGTTAAACTGGGCTGGGCTGTATCAAACTGGGCTGACCCGGGTTAAACTGGGCTGGGATGGATTGAACTCATCTGGACTGAATTAAATTGGGCTGGACAGGGTTAAAGTGTGCTAGAGTGAACTGAAGTGGGCTGGGCAGGATGAAAGTGAGCTAGACTGGGATAAAGTGGGCTGGGCTGGATCAAACTGAGCTGGACTGTGTTTAAACTGAGCTGGACTGTGTTAAAGTGGGCTGGACTGGCTTAAACTGTTCTTGAGTGAACTGAAGTGGGCTGGGCTGGATCAAAGTGAGCTGGACTGTGTTAAACTGTGCTGGAGTAAACTGAAGTGCGCTGGGGAGGATCAAAGTGAGCTGGGCTGTATCAAAGTGGGTTGGCCTGGGTTAAACTGGGCTGCACTGGGTTAAACTGGGCTGGAGTGTATTAAATGTGGCTGGAGTGGGTTAAAGTGGGCTGGACTGGGTTAAACTGGGCTGGGTTGGATTGAAGTGAGGTGGTCTGGATTAAAGTGGGCTGGACTGGGTTAAACAGTGCTAGAGTGAACTGAAGTGGTCTGGGCAGGATGAAAGTGAGCTGGACTGGGTTAAACTGGGCTGGGTTGTATCAAAGTGGGCTGGGCTGGGTTAAACTGGGCTGGACTGGGGTAAAACTGGGCTGTACTGGGTTAAAGTGGGCTGGAGTGGGTTAAACTGGGGTGGGCTTTATCAAATTGGGCTGGACTGGGTTAAACTGGGGTGGACTGGAGTAGATTGAGCTGGTGTGTATTAAATATAGGTGGACTGGGTTAAACTGGGCTGGGCTGGGTTAAACTGGACTGGAGTGGATTATAGTGAGCTGGAGTGTATTAAATATGGCTGGACAGGGTTAAACTGTGCTTGAGTGAACTGAACTAGGCTGTGCTGGATTAAAGTGAGCTGGACTGGGTTAAACTGTGCTGGAGTAAACTGATCCTGGCTGGGGAGGATCAAACTGAGCTGGGCTGTATCAAAGTGGGTTGGCCTGGGTTAAACTGGGCTGGAGTGTATTAAATGTGGCTGGACTGGGTTAAATGTGGCTGGACTGGGTTAAACTGGGCTGGGATGGATTGAACTGATCTGGAGTGGATTAAACTAGGCTGGACAGGGTTAAACAGTGCTAGAGTGAACTGAAGTGGGCTGGGCTGGATGAAACGGGGCTGGGCTGGGTTAAAGTGGGGTGGATTGCATTCTACTGAGCTGGTGTGTATTAAATATGGCTGGAGTGGGTTAAGCTGGGCTGGGCTGGATGAAAGTGGGTTGGACTTGGTTAAAGTGGGCTGGGCTGGATTGAACTGAGCTGGACTGGATTAAACTGGGTTGAGCTGGATTGAATTGAGCTGGACTGGATCAAAGTGAGCTGGCCTGGATTAAACACAGCTGGAGTGGGTTAAACATGACTGGGCTGTGTTAAACTCTGCTGCTGTGAACTAAACTGGGCTGGACTGTGTTAAACTGCGCTGGGTTTGATTAAATTTAGCTGGACTGGATTAAACTGGGCTGGTCTGGGTTAAACTGAGCTGGAGTAGTTTAAGTGGGCTTGGCTGGATTAAAGTGGGCTGGACTGGATCAAAGTGAGTTGGGCTGGATTAAACTGAGCTGGACTGGGTGAAGCTGGGCTGGACTGGATTAAACTGAGATGGAGTGTATTAAACTCGGCTGGACTGGACTAAACTGGGCTGGCCTGGATTAAACTGAACTGGACTGGGTTAAACTTGGCTGCGCTGGGTTAAATTGAGCTGGACTGGGTTAAAGTGGGCTGGCCTGGGTTAAACTGGGCTGGGCTGGATTGAAGTGAGTTGGACTGGGTTAAAGTGGGCTTGACATGGTTAAACAGTGCTAGAGTGAACTGAAGTGGGCTGGGCAGGATGAAAGTGAGCTGGACTGGGTTAAACTGGGCTGGGTTGTATCAAAGTGGGCCGGCCTGGGTTTAACTGGGCTGGACTGGGGTAAAACTGGGCTGTACTGGGTTAAAGTGGGCTGGAGTGGGTTGAACTGGGGTGGGCTTTATCAAATTGGGCTGGACTGGGTTAAACTGGGCTGGAGTGGATTATACTGAGCTGGAGTATATTAAATATGGCTGGAGTGGGTTAAACTGGGCTGGGCTGGATTAAACTGGGCTGGACTGGTTTAGACTTGGCTGGACTGGGTTAAACTGGGCTGGGATTGATTGAAGTGATCTGGAGTGGATTAAACTGTGCAAGAGTGAAGTGAACTGGGCTGGGCTGGATTAAAGTGAGCTGGACTGAGTTAAACTGGTCTGGACTGGGTTAAACTGGGGTGGACTGGAGTAGATTGAGCTGGTGTGTATTAAATATAGGTGGAGTGGGTTAAACTGGGCTGGGCTGGGTTAAACTGGACTGGAGTGGATTATCGTGAGCTGGAGTGTATTAAATATGGCTGGACTGGGTTAAACTGGGCTGGGCTGTAAGAAAGTGGGCTGGACTGGGTTAAACTTGGCTGGACTGGGTTAAACTGTGCTGGGCTGTATCAAACTGGGCTGGACTGGGTTAAACTGGGGTGGGCTGTATCAAACTGGTGTGGCCAGGGTTAAACTGGGCTGGAGTGGATTATACTGAGCTGGAGTGTATTAAATATGGTTGGACTGGGTTAAACTGGGCTGGACTTGGTTAAACTGGGCTGGCCTGGGTTAAACTGGGCTGGACTGGGTTAAACTGGGCTGGGCTGGATCAAACTGGGCTGGACAGGGTTAAACTGGGCTGGTGTGGATTATACTGAGCTGGAGTGTATGAAATATGGCTGGACTGGGTTAAACTGGGCTGGGCTGTATCAAACTTGTCTGGGCTGGGTTAAACTGGGCTGGACTGGGTTAAACTGGGGTGGGCTGTATCAAACTGGTCTGGACAGGGTTAAACTGGGCTGGGGTGGATTATACTGAGCTGGAGTGTATTAAATATGGTTGGACTGGGTTAAACTGGGCTGGACTGGGATAAACTGGGGTGTGCTGTATCAAACTGGTCTGGCCAGGGTTAAACTGGGCTGGAGTGGATTATACTGAGCTGGAGTGTATTAAATATGGTTGGACTGGGTTAAACTGGGCTGGACTGGTGTCGGAGTCGCGGGAGACAAGCCTCATGCTATCATGGTCAGCAAGTCTTGTTTATTTAGCAAAATACAGCTATTTTTATAGTCTCAGTGTTAGATATAATTTCTGCTAGGGTACAATAAAATCGTTGGTTAGTTTGTGCTAACACAGGGGTTTCTAAAACAATCGCGACCGCTTCTTGTTTCAATATGTTTCACTCTTGCTCAAGCGTTACCGCTGCGCTATCTCAGCAAGCATACATCCTGTCCTTGAGCAACCATTGACCACACAGTTGCTGCTGTGTTCTTCGGCCTAGATCTTTACTAGTTACACAGTTTCGTGGCCTTTGTCCTGCAGCCATTCTGCTGTCAGGCTCTCAACACTTCCCCCGTTTTCTTTAGTAGCAAGCATAGCCATTTTATGATTAAAAGCATTCGATATCATTTTTTGCAAACACTGCATGATACACGGTAAAAGCAAAATTGCAAGCAAAATTATAGCCAGCACCAAAGCAAGTTTTTCTATCAAAGTGATTAACCAAGGAGATAATCCAAAGGACGCTAACCAGTTTGTGAAAGGATCACTTGTTTCCTGTAATTTTCGCATATTGTCTTTTAAGTGTGTTAGTTGTTTGTGAATGGAGTTAGAGTGGTCTGAAAGATTCATGCAGCACATACCTTCAAATTCATCAGACCCATGACCTTGTGCTAGGAGGAGAAAACTGATTGCTGCTCTGTTTTGCAAAGTTGCATGTCTTATAGAGTCAACATCAGTGAGCAGCGCAGAGAGAGCAGATGCTGTAGCATTAGTTTTCTTAGCAAGCCAACATCCTAACTTATTCAATGTTGCCAAAGCTTGAGCGCTAGCTACTCCGGGAGCTAAAAATGAAGCAGCTATTTTTTCACCTGGTTCCAAAAATTTACTTTGTCATCGCAGCTCGGTTGAAAAGCGTGCGTTGACCTTCGAGAACACAATCCTCCTTTATTTATTATCATAGTGTTATTAGGGATAAACATGCCTAAAGTCCCTACTGCACACGGGCCATCCTTTATATGGGATAGCACCCTTTTCCAGGCCCGATCTTGTGGCAACTGAGGCATGGACTCTGTTTCTGGCTACAAATGAAATCCCTTATTGAGTGAGCTTACAGGTTTTTATAGTATTCTGCTTAGCAGTTAGTAGCGGTTAGTTCTTTTGGTACTTTTCCATCACAATTTTATTAATCGCACACTCTTTCAGCTAATCACATTACTGTCCACACACCTTTGTTTGAATAATTATTTCTAAACATAGTTCTCTGCTATCACTACTCATTACAATCTCACTTCCACTTCCCCTTGACTACACATTCTTTATCCTGTCTTAAGCATCCTCCTGTTTCCAAATGTACAGTCCTCAGAAATTATCTTGATGCTCTTTCTTCGGTTCCACCCGGTGTTCTTTCTCCACTTCTTTCTAACTTGTCCCGTTCACTTCTCCCAAGGTTTGTGGCTGATAAGAGTCCAGATGCCTGGGCTCTCATCCAGGTCTACTGGTGCAGCTTCTTGTGCAGCATTCCCCTCATCTCTTCCTTCTTTATAAACTAACGAAACATTGTTAATAGACTTAGCAAACAAACGATTTACACAAGCAATTAAACAAGGAAGTTTGATTAAAATACATAGAGATTTTTACATAGGTTAATGCGATTTTAATAATATTTTTCAAGCATGCACTGACGCCCTATTCTGACAGCAAACTTTCTAGCCAATTCCAGCTACTCTCCACTCACAACTTCTTAACTCCGTCCTTTAGGTTTTGAATTGCATCATGGACAGACTCAGAATGATCAGATAGATTCACGTAACACATTCTATCAAAGTCTTTACATCCATGTCCTTGAGATAATTGCAAAAAATCTATGGCAGCTCTGTTTTGAAGGGTAGCGTGTTTGACTGAATCGTGCTCTGTTAAGAGACCATTGCTGTGGGTGAAAGACCTCCGGGGCAGAGGCTGGGTTTCTTACCGCCTCTCACCGGGAGGAGTGGACCCCGCACCGCCGCGCACCCCGCGCCTGCCGGAGCACAGAAAGGCGAGGGGCGGGCGAGTATCAGAGCCCTCTGCCCGCGGGCAGGCAATGGGGGGAGCCCGCCGGAGCCTGCTGCTGCCGCCGCCGGGCGAGTGAGTGAGGTCGCGGCATCAGGGAGGTGGAGGCGGCGCGCCCGTGCTCCGCAGCTCCTTATCCCACCGCTGCTACCGGGTGCAGCCCCTCGGTCGGCGGGGAGCCCCCGCCGCAGCCTCCGTTCGGCTCCCGCGGGAGCGCCGTTTTCCTCCCCGCCGTCCAGCCCCCGGTTCGCCTCGTGACGGACGGGATGTGGAGCATTCAGGTTGTGGGGCAGGCTCACAGCACCTTGATTTTCCGCTTGTTTTTTAATGTTTTTCCACATATCATGCGGGTCAGGGGGGTAGAGGTGGGGTTCTCTGTCAGGGTCGATTATTCCGGGATCAAAAGGGTTATCTTTGCCTGGCTCGTTTGCTGTTGCAGCCCGCCGGCAGATATCTTCCCGCAGATCGATACGCGCGGGCGGGTTAGGGGCAGAAGGATCATAGTTACGATTCTGATCTTGTGCCAAACGGGCACTTTCAGCCGCACGTTTCTCTGCCTGTACCATCAGGAGTTCGTTATGTATCAAACGCCACAATTTGGATAACTTTTTAGCAATTTTATCATCATCTAATGTAAGATCCCATAATTTATCGCCGTAGCGACGCCATTCCGATAACTGGTGAACAGAGTGGGGGTCACTAAAAATACCGAGAGACTGGGCATGAGAAAGAAGGGTAGGGAGGTCCTTATCAAAGTCTAAGCCTTTTAGCCCCCGACGACGGAGGAAGGCAGTAAAAAGATCATACGCCGCTTGCCTGTCCATATTTACCGGATCCGTTGCACCCTCCAGGCGTCGGCAGCGCGTAGCAGCAGAGCCAGCCAATGCTGCACTCCGGGCCAAAGCAGAGATCACGCAGTCCACCGATGTGCCACTGCTGTCCTGCAGAAGCCGTCTCTATGTCGAGACCTGCACCCTCCGCAACTCTTGAAAGGGATGGTCCCTTCCTTGGTCCCTGTTCGGGCGCCAAATGTCGGAGTCGCGGGAGACAAGCCTCATGCTATCATGGTCAGCAAGTCTCGTTTATTTAGCAAAATACAGCCATTTTTATAGTCTCAGTGTTAGATATAATTTCTGCTAGGGTACAATAAAATCGTTGGTTAGTTTGTGCTAACACAGGGGTTTCTAAAACAATCGCGACCGCTTCTTGTTTCAATATGTTTCACTCTTGCTCAAGCGTTACCGCTGCGCTATCTCAGCAAGCATACATCCTGTCCTTGAGCAACCATTGACCACACAGTTGCTGCTGTGTTCTTCGGCCTAGATCTTTACTAGTTACACAGTTTCGTGGCCTTTGTCCTGCAGCCATTCTGCTGTCAGGCTCTCAACAGACTGGGTTAAACTGGGCTGGGCTGGATCAAACTGGGGTTTGCAGGGTTGAACTGTGCTAGAGTGAACTGAAGTGGGCTGGGCTGGATTAAAGTGAGCTGGACTGGGTTCAAGTGGACCGGGCTGTATGAAACTGAGCTGGACTGTGTTTAAACTTAGCTGTAGTGGGTTAAAGTGGGCTGGACTGGGTAAACTGTGCTAGAGTGAACTGAAGTGGGCTGGGCTGGATGAAACTGAGCTGGACTGGGTTAAAGTGGGCTGGGCTGGGTTAAACTGGGTTGGAGTGGGTTAAACTTGGCTGGGCTGGATTATATTGAGCTGGAGTGTATGAAATATGGCTGGAGTGGGTTAAACTGGGCTGGGCTGTAACAAACTGGGCTGGACTGGGTTAAACATGGCTGGACTGGGTTAAACTGGGCTGGGCTGTATCAAACTGGGCTGACCCGGGTTAAACTGGGCTGGAGTGGATTATACTGATCTGGACTGAATTAAATTGGGCTGGACAGGGTTAAAGTGTGCTAGAGTGAACTGAAGTGGGCTGGGCAGGATGAAAGTGAGCTAGACTGGGATAAAGTGGGCTGGGGAAGATCAAAGTGAGCTGGGCTGTATCAAAGTGGGTTGGCCTGGGTTAAACTGGGCTGCACTGGGTTAAACTGGGCTGGAGTGTATTAAATGTGGCTGGACTGAGTTAAACTGGTCTGGACTGGGTTAAACTGGGGTGGACTGGAGTAGATTGAGCTGGTGTGTATTAAATATAGGTGGAGTGGGTTAAACTGGGCTGGGCTGGGTTAAACTGGACTGGAGTGGATTATCGTGAGCTGGAGTGTATTAAATATGGCTGGACTGGGTTAAACTGGGCTGGGCTGTAAGAAAGTGGGCTGGACTGGGTTAAACTTGGCTGGACTGGGTTAAACTGGGCTGGGCTGTATCAAACTGGGCTGGACTGGGTTAAACTGGGGTGGGCTGTATCAAACTGGTCTGGACAGGGTTAAACTGGGCTGGAGTGGATTATACTGAGCTGGAGTGTATTAAATATGGTTGGACTGGGTTAAACTGGGCTGGACTGGGATAAACTGGGCTGGACAGGGTTGAACTGTGCTAGAGTGAACTGAAGTGGGCTGGGCTGGATGAAACTGAGCTGGACTGGGTGAAGGTTTGCTGGTCTGGTTTAAACTGGGTTGGACTGGGTTAAACTTGTCTGGGCTGGATTATACTGAGCTGGAGTGTATGAAATATGGCTGGACTGGGTTAAACTGGGCTGGGCTGGATCAAGCTGGGGTTTGCAGGGTTGAATTGTGCTAGCGTGAACTGAACTGGGCTGGGCTGGATTAAAGTGAGCTGGACTGGGTTCAAGTGGACCGGGCTGTATGAAACTGAGCTGGACTGTGTTTAAACTTAGCTGTAGTGGGTTAAAGTGGGCTGGACTGGGTAAACTGTGCTAGAGTGAACTGAAGTGGGCTGGGCTGGATTAAACTGAGCTGGACTGGGTTAAAGTGGGCTGGGCTGGGTTAAACTGGGTTGGAGTGGGTTAAACTTGGCTGGGCTGGATTATATTGAGCTGGAGTGTATGAAATATGGCTGGAGTGGGTTAAACTGGGCTGGGCTGTAACAAACTGGGCTGACCCGGGTTAAACTGGGCTGGGATGGATTGAACTGAGCTGGACTGAATTAAATTGGGCTGGACAGGGTTAAAGTGTGCTAGAGTGAACTAAAGTGGGCTGGGCTGGATCAAACTGAGCTGGACTGTGTTTAAACTGAGTTGGACTGTGTTAAAGTGGGCTGGACTGGCTTAAACTGTGCTTGAGTGAACTGAAGTGGGCTGGGGAGGATCAAAGTGAGCTGGGCTGTATCAAAGTGGGTTGGCTTGGGTTAAACTGGGCTGCACTGGGTTAAACTGGGCTGGGTTGGATTGAAGTGATGTGGTCTGGGTTAAAGTGGGCTTGACTGGGTTAAACAGTGCTAGAGTGAACTGAAGTGGGCTGGGCAGGATGAAAGTGAGCTGGACTGGGTTAAACTGGGCTGGGTTGTATCAAAGTGGGCTGGGCAGGG
>NW_026913825.1:0-11480 GCF_034315485.1 Pezoporus occidentalis | reverse complement strand
GAGGAGTCGTACTGTCATAGAGGAGTCATAGAGGAGTCGTACTGTCATAGAGGAGTCATAGAGGAGTCGTACTGTCATAGAGGAGTCATAGAGGAGTCGTACTGTCATAGAGGAGTCATAGAGGAGTCGTACTGTCATAGAGGAGTCATAGAGGAGTCATAGAGGAGTCATAGAGGAGTCATAGAGGAGTCGTACTGTCATAGAGGAGTCATAGAGGAGTCGTACTGTCATAGAGGAGTCATAGAGGAGTCGTACTGTCATAGAGGAGTCATAGAGGAGTCGTACTGTCATAGAGGAGTCATAGAGGAGTCGTACTGTCATAGAGGAGTCATAGAGGAGTCACTGTCATAGAGGAGTCATAGAGGAGTCATACTGTCATAGAGGAGTCATAGAGGAGTCATACTGTCATAGAGGAGTCATAGAGGAGTCATACTGTCATAGAGGAGTCATAGAGGAGTCATAGAGGAGTCATAGAGGAGTCATAGAGGAGTCATAGAGGAGTCATAGAGGAGTCATAGAGGAGTCATAGAGGAGTCATAGAGGAGTCATAGAGGAGTCATAGAGGAGTCATACTGTCATAGAGGAGTCATAGAGGAGTCATACTGTCATAGAGGAGTCATAGAGGAGTCATACTGTCATAGAGGAGTCATAGAGGAGTCACAGAGGAGTCATAGAGGAGTCATAGAGGAGTCATAGAGGAGTCATAGAGGAGTCATAGAGGAGTCATACTGTCATAGAGGAGTCATAGAGGAGTCATACTGTCATAGAGGAGTCATAGAGGAGTCATAGACGAGTCATAGAGGAGTCATAGAGGAGTCATACTGTCATAGAGGAGTCATAGAGGAGTCATACTGTCATAGAGGAGTCATAGAGGAGTCATACTGTCATAGATGAGTCATAGAGGAGTCATACTGTCATAGAGGAGTCATAGAGGAGTCATACTGTCATAGAGGAGTCATAGAGGAGTCATACTGTCATAGAGGAGTCATAGAGGAGTCATACTGTCATAGAGGAGTCATAGAGGAGTCATACTGTCATAGAGGAGTCATAGAGGAGTCATACTGTCATAGAGGAGTCATAGAGGAGTCATAGAGGAGTCATACTGTCATAGAGGAGTCATAGAGGAGTCATACTCTCATAGAGGAGTCATAGAGGAGTCATAGAGGAGTCATAGAGGAGTCATAGAGGAGTCATAGAGGAGTCATAGAGGAGTCATAGAGGAGTCATAGAGGAGTCATAGAGGAGTCATAGAGGAGTCATAGAGGAGTCATAGAGGAGTCATAGAGGAGTCATAGAGGAGTCATAGAGGAGTCATAGAGGAGTCATAGAGGAGTCGTAGAGGAGTCATTGAGTCATAGAGGAGTCATAGAGGAGTCATAGAGGAGTCATACTGTCATAGAGGAGTCATAGAGGAGTCGTACTGTCATAGAGGAGTCATAGAGGAGTCATAGAGGAGTCATAGAGGAGTCGTACTGTCATAGAGGAGTCATAGAGGAGTCATACTGTCATAGAGGAGTCATAGAGGAGACATAGAGGAGTCATAGAGGAGTCATAGAGGAGTCATAGAGGAGTCATAGAGGAGTCATAGAGGATAGAGGAGTCATAGAGTAGTCATAGAGGAGTCATAGAGGAGTCATAGAGGAGTCATAGAGGAGTCATAGAGGAGTCATAGAGGAGTCATAGAGGTGTCCTAGAGGAGTCATAGAGGAGTCATAGAGGAGTCATAGAGGAGTCATAGAGGAGTCATAGAGGAGTCATAGAGGAGTCATAGAGGAGTCATAGAGGAGTCATAGAGGAGTCATAGAGGAGTCATAGAGGAGTCCTAGAGGAGTCATAGAGGAGTCATAGAGGAGTCATAGAGGAGTCATAGAGGAGTCATAGAGGAGTCATAGAGGAGTCATACTGTCATAGAGGAGTCATAGAGGAGTCATACTGTCATAGAGGAGTCATAGAGGAGTCATAGAGGAGTCATACTGTCATCATAGAGGAGTCATAGAGGAGTCATACTGTCATAGAGGAGTCATAGAGGAGTCATAATGTCATAGAGGAGTCATAGAGGAGTCATACTGTCATAGAGGAGTCATAGAGGAGTCATAGAGGAGTCATACTGTCATAGAGGAGTCATAGAGGAGTCATACTGTCATAGAGGAGTCATAGTCATACTGTCATAGAGGAGTCATAGAGGAGTCATAGAGGAGTCATACTCTCATAGAGGAGTCATAGAGGAGTCATAGAGGAGTCATACTGTCATAGAGGAGTCATAGAGGAGTCATAGAGGAGTCATAGAGGAGTCATAGAGGAGTCATAGAGGAGTCATAGAGGAGTCATAGAGGAGTCATAGAGGAGTCATAGAGGAGTCATAGAGGAGTCATAGAGGAGTCATAGAGGAGTCAATACTGTCATAGAGGAGTCATAGAGGAGTCATACTGTCATAGAGGAGTCATAGAGGAGTCATACTGTCATAGAGGAGTCATAGAGGAGTCATACTGTCATAGAGGAGTCATAGAGGAGTCATAGAGAGGATCATACATAGAGGAGTCATAGAGGAGTCATAGAGGAGTATACTGTCATAGAGGAGTCATAGAGGAGTCATACTGTCATAGAGGAGTCATAGAGGAGTCATACTGGAGTCATAGAGGAGTCATAGAGGAGTCATACTGTCATAGAGGAGTCATAGAGGAGTCATACTGTCATAGAGGAGTCATAGAGGAGTCATACTGTCATAGAGGAGTCATAGAGGAGTCATACTGTCATGGAGGAGTCATAGAGGTAGTTCATGGAGAGTCATAAAGGAGTCATAGAGGATACTGTCATAGAGGAGTCATAGAGAGTCATAGAGGAGTCATACTGTCATAGAGGAGTCATAGAGGAGTCATACTCATAGAGGAGTCATAGAGGAGTCATAGAGGAGTCATAGAGGAGTCATAGAGGAGTCATAGAGGAGTCATAGAGGAGTCATAGAGGAGTCATAGAGGAGTCGTAGAAGAGTCATAAAGGAGTCATAGAGGAGTCATAGAGGAGTCATAGAGGAGTCATACTGTCATAGAGGAGTCATAGAGGAGTCATACTGTCATAGAGGAGTCATAGAGGAGTCATACTGTCATAGAGGAGTCATAGAGGAGTCATACTGTCATAGAGGAGTCATAGAGGAGTCATAGAGGAGTCATACTGTCATAGAGGAGTCATAGAGGAGTCATAGAGGAGTCATAGAGGAGTCATAGAGGAGTCATAGAGGAGTCATAGAGGAGTCATAGAGGAGTCATAGAGGAGTCATAGAGGAGTCATAGAGGAGTCATACTGTCATAGAGGAGTCATAGAGGAGTCATACTGTCATAGAGGAGTCATAGAGGAGTCATAGAGGAGTCATACTGTCATAGAGGAGTCATAGAGGAGTCATAGTCATAGAGGAGTCATCGAGGAGTCATAGAGGAGTCATAGAGGAGTCATAGAGGAGTCATAGAGGAGTCATAGAGGAGTCATAGAGGAGTCATAGAGGAGTCATGTCATAGAGGAGTCATAGAGGAGTCATACTGTCATAGAGGAGTCATAGAGGAGTCATACTGAGGAGTCATAGAGGAGTCATAGAGGAGTCATAGAGGAGTCATAGAGGAGTCATACTGTCATAGAGGAGTCATAGAGGAGTCATACTGTCATAGAGGAGTCATAGAGGAGTCATACTGTCATAGAGGAGTCATAGAGGAGTCATACTGTCATAGAGGAGTCATAGAGGAGTCATACTGTCATAGAGGAGTCATAGAGGAGTCATAGAGGAGTCATAGAGGAGTCATAGAGGAGTCATAGAGGAGTCATACTGTCATAGAGGAGTCATAGAGGAGTCATAGAGGAGTCATAGAGGAGTCATAGAGGAGTCATAGTCATAGAGGAGTCATAGAGGAGTCATAGAGGAGTCATAGAGGAGTCATAGAGGAGTCATAGAGGAGTCATAGAGGAGTCATAGAGGAGTCATAGAGGAGTCATAGAGGAGTCATAGAGGAGTCATAGAGGAGTCATAGAGGAGTCTTAGAGGAGTCTTAGAGGAGTCATAGAGGAGTCATAGAGGAGTCATAGTGGAGTCATAGAGGAGTCATAGAGGAGTCATAGAGGAGTCATACTGTCATAGAGGAGTCATAGAGGAGTCATAGAGGAGTCATAGAGGAGTCATAGAGGAGTCATACTGTCATAGAGGAGTCATAGAGGAGTCATACTGGAGTCATAGAGGAGTCATAGAGGACTCATAGAGGAGTCATAGAGGAGTCATAGAGGAGTCATAGAGTCATAGAGGAGTCATAGAGGAGTCATAGAGGAGTCATAGAGGAGTCATAGAGGAGTCATAGAGGAGTCATAGAGGAGTCATAGAGGAGTCATAGAGGAGTCATAGAGGAGTCATAGAGGAGTCATAGAGGAGTCATAGAGGAGTCATAGAGGAGTCATAGAGGAGTCATAGAGGAGTCATAGAGGAGTCATAGAGGAGTCATACTGTCATAGAGGAGTCATAGAGGAGTCATAGAGGAGTCATAGAGTCATAGAGGAGTCATAGAGGAGTCATAGAGTCATAGAGGAGTCATAGAGGAGTCATACTGTCATAGAGGAGTCATAGAGGAGTCATAGAGGAGTCATAGAGGAGTCATAGAGGAGTCATAGAGGAGTCATAGAGGAGTCATAGAGGAGTCATACTGTCATAGAGGAGTCATAGAGGAGTCATACTGTCATAGAGGAGTCATAGAGGAGTCATACTGTCATAGAGGAGTCATAGAGGAGTCATACTGTCATAGAGGAGTCATAGAGGAGTCATAGAGGAGTCATAGAGGAGTCATAGAGGAGTCATAGAGGAGTCATAGATAGAGGAGTCATAGTCAGAGGAGTCATAGAGGAGTCATAGAGGAGTCATAGAGGAGTCATAGAGGAGTCATAGAGGAGTCATAGAGGAGTCATAGAGGAGTCATAGAGGAGTCATAGAGGAGTCATAGAGGAGTCATAGAGGAGTCATAGAGGAGTCATAGAGGAGTCATAGAGGAGTCATAGAGGAGTCATAGAGGAGTCATAGAGGAGTCATAGAGGAGTCATAGAGGAGTCATAGAGGAGTCATAGAGGAGTCATAGAGGAGTCATAGAGGAGTCATAGAGGAGTCATAGAGGAGTCATAGAGGAGTCATAGAGGAGTCATAGAGTAGTCATAGAGTCATAGAGGAGTCATAGAGGAGTCATAGAGGAGTCATAGAGGAGTCATAGAGGAGTCATAGAGTCATAGAGGAGTCATAGAGGAGTCATAGAGGAGTCATAGAGGAGTCATAGAGGAGTCATAGAGGAGTCATAGAGGAGTCATAGAGTCATAGAGGAGTCATAGAGGAGTCATAGAGGAGTCATAGAGGAGTCATAGAGGAGTCATAGAGGAGTCATAGAGGAGTCATAGAGGAGTCATAGAGGAGTCATAGAGGAGTCATAGAGGAGTCATAGAGGAGTCATAGAGGAGTCATAGAGGAGTCATAGAGGAGTCATAGAGGAGTCATAGAGGAGTCATACTGTCATAGAGGAGTCATAGAGGAGTCATACTGTCATAGAGGAGTCATAGAGGAGTCATAGAGGAGTCATAGAGGAGTCATAGAGGAGTCATAGAGGAGTCATAGAGGAGTCATAGAGGAGTCATAGAGGAGTCATAGAGGAGTCATAGAGGAGTCATAGAGGAGTCATAGAGGAGTCATAGAGGAGTCATAGAGGAGTCATACTGAGGAGTCATAGAGGAGTCATAGAGGAGTCATACTGGAGTCATAGAGGAGTCATAGAGGAGTCATAGAGGAGTCATAGAGGAGTCATAGAGGAGTCATAGAGGAGTCATAGAGGAGTCATAGAGGAGTCATAGAGGAGTCATAGAGGAGTCATAGAGGAGTCATAGAGGAGTCATAGAGGAGTCATAGAGGAGTCATAGAGGAGTCATAGAGGAGTCATAGAGGAGTCATAGAGGAGTCATAGAGGAGTCATAGAGGAGTCATAGAGGAGTCATAGAGGAGTCATAGAGGAGTCATAGAGGAGTCATAGAGTCATAGAGGAGTCATAGAGGAGTCATAGAGGAGTCATAGAGGAGTCATAGAGGAGTCATAGAGGAGTCATAGAGGAGTCATAGAGGAGTCATAGAGGAGTCATAGAGGAGTCATAGAGGAGTCATAGAGGAGTCATAGAGGAGTCATAGAGGAGTCATAGAGGAGTCATAGAGGAGTCATACTGAGTCATAGAGGAGTCATAGAGGAGTCATATAGAGGAGTCATAGAGGAGTCATACTGTCATAGAGGAGTCATAGAGGAGTCATAGAGGAGTCATAGAGGAGTCATAGAGGAGTCATAGAGGAGTCATACTGTCATAGAGGAGTCATAGAGGAGTCATAGAGGAGTCATAGAGGAGTCATAGAGGAGTCATAGAGGAGTCATAGAGGAGTCATAGAGGAGTCATAGAGGAGTCATAGAGGAGTCATAGAGGAGTCATAGAGGAGTCATAGAGGAGTCATAGAGGAGTCATAGAGGAGTCATAGAGGAGTCATAGAGGAGTCATAGTCATAGAGAGTCATAGAGGAGTCATAGAGGAGTCATAGAGGAGTCATAGAGGAGTCATAGAGGAGTCATAGAGGAGTCATAGAGGAGTCATAGAGGAGTCATAGAGGAGTCATAGAGGAGTCATAGAGGAGTCATAGAGGAGTCATAGAGGAGTCATAGAGGAGTCATAGAGGAGTCATAGAGGAGTCATAGAGGAGTCATAGAGGAGTCATAGAGGAGTCATAGAGGAGTCATAGAGGAGTCATAGAGGAGTCATAGAGGAGTCATAGAGGAGTCATAGAGGAGTCATAGAGGAGTCATAGAGGAGTCATAGAGGAGTCATAGAGGAGTCATACTGTCATAGAGGAGTCATAGAGGAGTCATACTGTCATAGAGGAGTCATAGAGGAGTCATACTGAGGAGTCATAGAGGAGTCATAGAGGAGTCATACTGTCATAGAGGAGTCATAGAGGAGTCATACTGTCATAGAGGAGTCATAGAGGAGTCATACTGTCATAGAGGAGTCATAGAGGAGTCATACTGTCATAGAGGAGTCATAGAGGAGTCATAGAGGAGTCATAGAGGAGTCATAGAGGAGTCATAGAGGAGTCATAGAGGAGTCATAGAGGAGTCATAGAGGAGTCATAGAGGAGTCATACTGTCATAGAGGAGTCATAGAGGAGTCATAGAGTCTCATAGAGGAGTCATACTGTCATAGTGGCGTCCTCGTGGAGTCTTAGAGTAGTCTTACTGTGATTGTGGAGTCATAGAGGAGTCATAGAGGAGTCATCATAGAGGAGTCATACTGGAGTCATAGAGGAGTCATAGAGGAGTCATACTGAGGAGTCATAGAGGAGTCATAGAGGAGTCATAGAGGAGTCATAGAGGAGTCATAGAGGAGTCATAGAGGAGTCATAGAGGAGTCATACTCATAGAGGAGTCATAGAGGAGTCATAGAGGAGTCATAGAGGAGTCATAGAGGAGTCATAGAGGAGTCATAGAGGAGTCATACTCATAGAGGAGTCATAGAGGAGTCATAGAGGAGTCATAGAGGAGTCATACTGTCATAGAGGAGTCATAGAGGAGTCATAGAGGAGTCATAGAGGAGTCATAGAGGAGTCATAGAGGAGTCATAGAGGAGTCATAGAGGAGTCATAGAGGAGTCATAGAGGAGTCATAGAGGAGTCATAGAGGAGTCATAGAGGAGTCATAGAGGAGTCATACTGTCATAGAGGAGTCATAGAGGAGTCATAGAGGAGTCATAGAGGAGTCATAGAGGAGTCATAGAGGAGTCATAGAGGAGTCATAGAGGAGTCATAGAGGAGTCATAGAGGAGTCATAGAGGAGTCATAGAGGAGTCATAGAGGAGTCATAGAGGAGTCATAGAGGAGTCATACTGTCATAGAGGAGTCATAGAGGAGTCATTGAGGAGTCATACTGTCATAGAGGAGTCATAGAGGAGTCATACTGTCATAGAGGAGTCATAGAGGAGTCATACTGTCATAGAGGAGTCATACTGTCATAGAGGAGTCATAGAGGAGTCATACTGGAGTCATAGAGGAGTCATAGAGGAGTCATAGAGGAGTCATACTGTCATAGAGGAGTCATAGAGGAGTCATACTGTCAGATAGAGGACTCATAGAGGAGCCATAGAGGAGTTATAGAGGAGTCATAGTGGAGTCATAGAAGAGTCATAGAGGAGTCATAGAGGAGTCATAGAGGAGTCATAGAGGAGTCATAGAGGAGTCATACTGTCATAGAGGAGTCATAGAGGAGTCATACTGTCATAGAGGAGTCATAGAGGAGTCATAGAGGAGTCATAGAGGAGTCATACTGGATTCATAGAGGAGTCATAGAGGAGTCATACTGTCATAGAGGAGTCATAGAGGAGTCATAGAGGAGTCATAGAGGAGTCATACTGTCATAGAGGAGTCATAGAGGAGTCATAGAGGAGTCATACTGTCATAGAGGAGTCATAGAGGAGTCATAGAGGAGTCATAGAGGAGTCATAGAGGAGTCATAGAGGAGTCATAGAGGAGTCATAGAGGAGTCATAGAGGAGTCATAGAGGAGTCATAGAGGAGTCATACTGTCATAGAGGAGTCATAGAGGAGTCATACTGTCATAGAGGAGTCATAGAGTCATAGAGGAGTCATACTGTCATAGAGGAGTCATAGAGGAGTCATAGAGGAGTCATAGAGGAGTCATAGAGGAGTCATAGAGGAGTCATAGAGGAGTCATAGAGGAGTCATACTGTCATAGAGGAGTCATAGAGGAGTCATAGAGGAGTCATAGAGGAGTCATAGAGGAGTCATAGAGGAGTCATACTGTCATAGAGGAGTCATAGAGGAGTCATAGAGGAGTCATAGAGGAGTCATAGAGGAGTCATAGAGGAGTCATAGAGGAGTCATAGAGGAGTCATAGAGGAGTCATAGAGGAGTCATAGAGGAGTCATAGAGGAGTCATACTGTCATAGAGGAGTCATAGAGGAGTCATACTGTCATAGAGGAGTCATAGAGGAGTCATAGAGGAGTCATAGAGGAGTCATAGAGGAGTCATAGAGGAGTCATAGAGGAGTCATAGAGGAGTCATAGAGGAGTCATAGAGGAGTCATAGAGGAGTCATAGAGGAGTCATACTGTCATAGAGGAGTCATAGAGGAGTCATAGAGGAGTCATAGAGGAGTCATAGAGGAGTCATAGAGGAGTCATAGAGGAGTCATAGATAGGAGTCATAGAGGAGTCATACTGTCATAGAGGAGTCATAGAGGAGTCATAGAGGAGTCATAGAGGAGTCATAGAGTCATAGAGGAGTCATAGAGGAGTCATAGAGGAGTCATAGAGGAGTCATAGAGGAGTCATAGAGGAGTCATAGAGGAGTCATAGAGGAGTCATAGAGGAGTCATAGAGGAGTCATAGAGGAGTCATAGAGGAGTCATAGAGGAGTCATAGAGGAGTCATAGAGGAGTCATAGAGGAGTCATAGAGGAGTCATAGAGGAGTCATAGAGGAGTCATAGAGGAGTCATAGAGGAGTCATAGAGGAGTCATAGAGGAGTCATACTGTCATAGAGGAGTCATAGAGGAGTCATACTGTCATAGAGGAGTCATAGAGGAGTCATACTGTCATAGAGGAGTCATAGAGGAGTCATACTGTCATAGAGGAGTCATAGAGGAGTCATACTGTCATAGAGGAGTCATAGAGGAGTCATACTGTCATAGAGGAGTCATAGAGGAGTCATACTGTCATAGAGGAGTCATAGAGGAGTCATACTGTCATAGAGGAGTCATAGAGGAGTCATACTGTCATAGAGGAGTCATAGAGGAGTCATAGAGGAGTCATAGAGGAGTCATAGAGGAGTCATAGAGGAGTCATAGAGGAGTCATAGAGGAGTCATATAGAGGAGTCATAGAGGAGTCATAGAGGAGTCATAGAGGAGTCATAGAGGAGTCATAGAGGAGTCATAGAGGAGTCATAGAGGAGTCATAGAGGAGTCATAGAGGAGTCATACTGTCATAGAGGAGTCATAGAGGAGTCATAGAGGAGTCATACTGTCATAGAGGAGTCATAGAGGAGTCATAGTGTCATAGAGGAGTCATAGAGGAGTCATAGAGGAGTCATAGAGGAGTCATAGAGGAGTCATAGAGGAGTCATAGAGGAGTCATAGGAGTCATAGAGGAGTCATAGAGGAGTCATACTGTCATAGAGGAGTCATAGAGGAGTCATACTGTCATAGAGGAGTCATAGAGGAGTCATACTGTCATAGAGGAGTCATAGAGGAGTCATAGAGGAGTCATAGAGGAGTCATAGAGGAGTCATAGAGGAGTCATAGAGGAGTCATAGAGGAGTCATAGAGGAGTCATAGAGTCATAGAGGAGTCATAGAGGAGTCATACTGTCATAGAGGAGTCATAGAGGAGTCATAGAGGAGTCATAGAGGAGTCATAGAGGAGTCATAGAGGAGTCATAGAGGAGTCATAGAGGAGTCATAGAGGAGTCATAGAGGAGTCATAGAGGAGTCATAGAGGAGTCATAGAGGAGTCATACTGTCATAGAGGAGTCATAGAGGAGTCATACTGTCATAGAGGAGTCATAGAGGAGTCATACTGTCATAGAGGAGTCATAGAGGAGTCATAGAGGAGTCATAGAGGAGTCATAGAGGAGTCATAGAGGAGTCATAGAGGAGTCATAGAGGAGTCATAGAGGAGTCATAGAGGAGTCATAGAGGAGTCATACTGTCATAGAGGAGTCATAGAGGAGTCATAGAGGAGTCATAGAGGAGTCATACTGTCATAGAGGAGTCATAGAGGAGTCATAGAGGAGTCATAGAGGAGTCATAGAGGAGTCATAGAGGAGTCATAGAGGAGTCATAGAGGAGTCATAGAGGAGTCATAGAGGAGTCATAGAGGAGTCATAGAGGAGTCATACTGAGGAGTCTTAGAGGAGTCATAGAGGAGTCATAGAGTCATAGAGGAGTCATAGAGGAGTCATAGAGGAGTCATAGAGGAGTCATAGAGGAGTCATAGAGGAGTCATAGAGGAGTCATAGAGGAGTCATAGAGGAGTCATAGAGGAGTCATACTGTCATAGAGGAGTCATAGAGGAGTCATACTGTCATAGAGGAGTCATAGAGGAGTCATACTGTCATAGAGGAGTCATAGAGGAGTCATAGAGGAGTCATAGAGGAGTCATAGAGGAGTCATAGAGGAGTCATAGAGGAGTCATAGAGGAGTCATAGAGGAGTCATAGAGGAGTCATAGAGGAGTCATAGAGGAGTCATAGAGGAGTCTTAGAGGAGTCTTAGAGGAGTCTTAGAGGAGTCTTAGAGGAGTCTTAGAGGAGTCTTAGAGGAGTCTTAGAGGAGTCTTAGAGGAGTCTTAGAGGAGTCTTAGAGGAGTCTTAGAGGAGTCTTAGAGGAGTCTTAGAGGAGTCTTAGAGGAGTCTTAGAGGAGTCTTAGAGGAGTCT
>NW_026913824.1:0-9972 GCF_034315485.1 Pezoporus occidentalis | reverse complement strand
CTGTTCCTCACCACTCTCACAATAAAGAACTTCTTCCTTATATCCAGTCTAAACTTCCCTTCTTTAAGTCTAAACCCATTACCCCTTGTCCTCTCGCTACATCCCCTGATGAAGAGTGCCACTATGGCTTCCTTATAGGCCCCCTTCAGATACTGGAAGCTGCTCTGAGGTCTCCACACAGCTTCTCTTCTCCAGGCTGAACAGTCCCAACTTTCTCAGCCTGTCTTCATACAGGAGGTCTTCCAGGGCCTGGATCATCCTCATGGCCCTCTTCTGGACTTGCTTCAACAGTTCCATGTCATTCAGTAAAAGGCAATGAGGCAACCTACCTTTTGGACTTTTTTCATGCACTTCTGACAACAACAACAAAAGTTTTAAATTTGGGTGTTTTTAAAACGAGCTAGTGAGAATTTTCTTCAGTAAGTCAAGATATACTTTTATTTGTTCTATGAGATTTTAAAGAATTAATATATTTAAACCGAAATGCATAATTTTTGTTTACAATCTGGAATGATTGGTAATGCCTTAAAACCAATTTCTTTTTATTATTTAGAAGTTAGTGGTAATTCTTGAGATTTCCAAGAGACAAGGGCACATCATGAGAAGCTGTACACTTATTTTTTTAAGATCAGTCTTTGCTATTCTGAGCAGTATTATTTCCTTAGCCTTAGACTGGCTTGATCTTCAGGTGCCACTTTTCTGTGCTTCTTTAAAGTAAAAGAAACAAGAAGAAAACCCATCTGTAAGGGTTCCATCTGTATTTGGTTTTGTTGGCCTCTTTCTGAGCTGTTTAATGGACAACTGGTTTGTTTTATTTATCTGATGGGGTTTCTTCATATTGTTTCAGGTTATCAGCACTCTTGCAGATCATATTACAGCTTGTGCTCAGATTTGACCCTTGCTAGGGTTCACTTTAATCAGATCCTTATCGTTAATGCAGTGATAAATAGAGATGCTTTAGAAGCAGTATACAGATTATTTATTTAGGGCTCCTCTGTATCATGTTTTATACAACCAGGGATCAATGTCAGACCTTTATGGATATAGCTTAGGTTGCCTTCAGTAACTACAACCTAAAGCCCTTTAAATAATGTTAACTTAATAGCTGACATTTTTATGAAATAAATCTGCAAGAGGGGGAAACTTACTATTGCTCTACAGTGAGGAAGATACTGATTTTTAGTTTCATCCCAAACCTAGAGGAATGCTTTTAGTTTAACAATTGCCTCTGAAGTCCCCACTTTAAAAAATAAAAAATAAAAAAAGAAACAAAAGCTTTTAAGGAAAAAATTGAGTGCTCAACCATAGGTGGCCCTGGGTTATTGCTTTTGTAATGATAATTTCTGGGAGGCTCTACATAATTTTGTGCTTTAAGGTCTCTCATTCTTATGGTTTTCCCCTTGTAAGCTGGTCATCTTATGTCATAAGTGATTTTCTTTCTTTATAGATTAATTGAGGCTGAATTAAAATATACTTTTCCATTTTCAATGTTAACTTTGTAGTCTTGCAACTTTCTGTAATACATTTTCTCAAGTGTTCTTGCTCTGTAAGATGGCAGATTTGTAGTATGTGGATTTCCCATCTCGGTTGTATTTGCGTTAAAGTCTCCTTCTAAGCAGACAGCAAGTAAACTTACGAGTGAAGAAAACAAGTTTTTCTATTAGAATTATCAGAAGTCTGTTCTGTGTAACAAGCAAATCAAAGTATGTGCACAGAACACGATGTCTGCTAGGTAAAAGAAAAAATTTGCTTAAGTTTTTATATTGTTGCAGACTATTTTTACAGATTTTTTTTAAAAGTAATTTAATAGTCACATAAAAGGAAGCGAGGTGTTCATTGGAAAGATGTTTAAGTACAAATTTATGGTTTAACAAAAATCAGAGACTCAGATTTGAAGATATGTCATGAGTAAAATTAGATTGAGGCTTGCACATAGATACCAGAATCTCAAGGGCTATTCTGAAAAAATTTCAGCCTATATAGCAAAATCTCAAAACATTCAGCGCATTCTTGAATATTTTCTTCCTGGTCTTGGAATATTTTCTTCCTACTTGGAAATACAAACTGTATGGGTAGGTTTGGTTATTTGATTCAGCTAGAAATCACCCCTCCAAAAGAAGAGAGAAAATATCAAAAGTATTCAGGACTGTGGAATGATTTTGTGATTTCCCACTGATGTATTTTGTCCCCCACATGGTTTGTTCCTGTAGAAATGTCCTCTATAAAGTATTAAGGTTTAGAATGGTATTAGCAGGTATTTGAGGTTTAGCATGGTCAAGAAAAGTAGCTATAGGGGATTTTGTTACCTTTTCTATTCCTTTCACTTGTAATTTTAGTCCAAGCTGGGAATCTTACGGTTGAAATGAAGAGAAAAACAAAACTGAAAGAAAATGCAAGTCCTTCAGAGATTTCATTACTCTACAAAACTTCCATCATATTAGCCATATTTCTTTAAAACTTTATCTAAAAACCTATATTTCTTTTAAGGCTTGCTTCTTTAGGATCTAGGAAATATTCAGCCTGGTACATTTTGCTAGTGTTTTGCTCATGCAAACCGTGACAGTGACTATTGCAGGGAGCTAACTCCAAGCTATCATGTTCTGTTCAAGAGAGAGCCAGGGAGCAACTGTCCTCAGGGAAATGTGATGTGTGTTACCTTAGACTGAACTATGCAAGAGATTTATGTTGTAGCGATGGTCTTCAATACTTTATACTGACAATGAGATGGTTGTGTACTTATACCAAAACAAAATGTTCATTCACTTGAAAATTTTGAGAGATGTTTGTATTATTTAATTTGAATGACCTGTAAAATTGCCCTTATAATCTTGCATTGCTGTAACAGCACTAACCACTAAGAGGAAAAAAGTCAAATATTCATTGCAAAGCTATATTTAGTTTTACTTTCCTTTTTCTTGCGTATTAATTGTAAAATCTGTCAGCCTTTCATTTCCAGAGTCTTGGTCTCTGTTGTAGTTACTATCAATGTAAGAACATTAGACCAAGTAAGATTCTGTGAGGCAGGAATGTTTGTGAGCATTCGCTTTTACTTCACACAGAGCATTTGAAGTTGTGGCTGAATTAGATTGCATTTCTTTAAAAGGATGTTTGAATTTTCTAATAGATGTGTATTGTATTGTTTAATTGGAGACCTGTCACTGGAGAAAAGTTTCAGTCTTTGTCTTGGAGAGAATGAAGCGGTACCTTTCAGATGGATCCAAGAAAATGTAGGAATATATTAAAATTGCTGAAACACAGTTCTTTATGAATGAAAGGTGAAAAGCTGGAATAGTGCTGATCCATTCAGGTACTCAGGATTCGGTTGATATACTATATGCACCCTAAATAAGAAAACTGGAGGCACATGATTGATATGAGGTGTTTAAAGAACATTTAAAAAAATGCCTTCCTATTAAGCAAAAATGTTAATACATTTATCTGGAAGTCGTCCAAAAGAAACAGCTACAATCTTAGTTAAATCTGTTCTGATACTGTAAACTGTGTTGTTGCTTGTTTGTGAGTGATCTTTGTAGCTTACTTGGCTAGATTCCTAAAATAATACTGAAATTATTACTTTATTCCTTTCTCTGTGCCTTGACATTTCAAAATCTCTTAAATTTTGGTGGTTTTGGTGTTGTTTTTTTTGGGGTGGTGGTGGTGTTTAGTGGTGTTTTGGTTGATGTTTGGTTGGGTTTGGTTTGGTTTGGTTTATTGTTCTTTCTTTTTTTTGTTGTTGGTTTGGAGGGTTTTGGGTTTTTTTTTAGATCTTTTTTCAGAAGCCCTCCCTTGCCTCTTCCCATTTATATTGGTCCCCCTAATAAAGGGTATTAACTGAGTCACAGTGGTTCATCTTGCTTACATCCTTGAATATTGTGATTAAAACAACACTGTATCACTTATTTTTAGCCTTCAGTGGATTTATATTAATGTTTCCTTCTTCGTAAGTCTCCACATAAAGCTAAAAATTAGTCCAGTGATTGATAATCTGAATTTTCAAATGCCATCATGTATAAATGTCACTTTCAGGTCATTATTAATAAAGCATGTATCTATGTGGAAGGACGCATGCCTGTCTCCCGACTTCTGTACATGCGCAATAATACCAATTATGAGAAGGCCTTAGATGGTTATTTAACTCTATTATCTGTACTTGTTGACATGTTAATTGGTCTTAATGGATCTTAAAAAATACTAAATTAATAAGTGAATGCAACAGATGGATAATAAAGGAGGTAAAAACCTAACCCCAGATTTTCTCAGTAAATGCTGAAATGACCATATACAAGGCTGTTTCTATTACAGCTCGTTATTAGATCACGCTACTGTTTTTAAAACGGCATTATTCTACTTTTATTCACAAGAAATATACTCAAACCCCAAAAGTTCACAGGATCCTTGTCTGATTTTATACCATTCCCTTCATTTAAAAGTATTTTGCCTTATACAAAACATGCGATCCTTTTCACCTCCAAATTAATGAAATATGGTAGGAAAAGTAGAATAATGCCGTTTTAAAAACAGTAGCGTGATCTAATAACGAGCTGTAATAGAAACAGCCTTGTATATGGTCATTTCAGCATTTACTGAGAAAATCTGGGTTTAGGTTTTTACCTCCTTTATTATCCATCTGTTGCATTCACTTATTAATTTAGTATTTTTTAAGATCCATTAAGACCAATTAACATGTCAACAAGTACAGATAATAGAGTTAAATAACCATCTAAGGCCTTCTCATAATTGGTATTATTGCGCATGTACAGAAGTCGGGAGACAGGCATGCGTCCTTCCACATAGATACATGCTTTATTAATAATGACCTGAAAGTGACATTTATACATGATGGCATTTGAAAATTCAGATTATCAATCACTGGACTAATTTTTAGCTTTATGTGGAGACTTACGAAGAAGGAAACATTAATATAAATCCACTGAAGGCTAAAAATAAGTGATACAGTGTTGTTTTAATCACAATATTCAAGGATGTAAGCAAGATGAACCACTGTGACTCAGTTAATACCCTTTATTAGGGGGACCAATATAAATGGGAAGAGGCAAGGGAGGGCTTCTGAAAAAAGATCTAAAAAAAAAAAACCAAAACCCTCCAAACCAACAACAAAAAAAAGAAAGAACAATAAACCAAACCAAACCAAACCCAACCAAACATCAACCAAAACACCACTAAACACCACCACCACCCCAAAAAAAACAACACCAAAACCACCAAAATTTAAGAGATTTTGAAATGTCAAGGCACAGAGAAAGGAATAAAGTAATAATTTCAGTATTATTTTAGGAATCTAGCCAAGTAAGCTACAAAGATCACTCACAAACAAGCAACAACACAGTTTACAGTATCAGAACAGATTTAACTAAGATTGTAGCTGTTTCTTTTGGACGACTTCCAGATAAATGTATTAACATTTTTGCTTAATAGGAAGGCATTTTTTTAAATGTTCTTTAAACACCTCATATCAATCATGTGCCTCCAGTTTTCTTATTTAGGGTGCATATAGTATATCAACCGAATCCTGAGTACCTGAATGGATCAGCACTATTCCAGCTTTTCACCTTTCATTCATAAAGAACTGTGTTTCAGCAATTTTAATATATTCCTACATTTTCTTGGATCCATCTGAAAGGTACCGCTTCATTCTCTCCAAGACAAAGACTGAAACTTTTCTCCAGTGACAGGTCTCCAATTAAACAATACAATACACATCTATTAGAAAATTCAAACATCCTTTTAAAGAAATGCAATCTAATTCAGCCACAACTTCAAATGCTCAGTGTGAAGTAAAAGCGAATGCTCACAAACATTCCTGCCTCACAGAATCTTACTTGGTCTAATGTTCTTACATTGATAGTAACTACAACAGAGACCAAGACTCTGGAAATGAAAGGCTGACAGATTTTACAATTAATACGCAAGAAAAAGGAAAGTAAAACTAAATATAGCTTTGCAATGAATATTTGACTTTTTTCCTCTTAGTGGTTAGTGCTGTTACAGCAATGCAAGATTATAAGGGCAATTTTACAGGTCATTCAAATTAAATAATACAAACATCTCTCAAAATTTTCAAGTGAATGAACATTTTGTTTTGGTATAAGTACACAACCATCTCATTGTCAGTATAAAGTATTGAAGACCATCGCTACAACCTAAATCTCTTGCATAGTTCAGTCTAAGGTAACACACATCACATTTCCCTGAGGACAGTTGCTCCCTGGCTCTCTCTTGAACAGAACATGATAGCTTGGAGTTAGCTCCCTGCAATAGTCACTGTCACGGTTTGCATGAGCAAAACACTAGCAAAATGTACCAGGCTGAATATTTCCTAGATCCTAAAGAAGCAAGCCTTAAAAGAAATATAGGTTTTTAGATAAAGTTTTAAAGAAATATGGCTAATATGATGGAAGTTTTGTAGAGTAATGAAATCTCTGAAGGACTTGCATTTTCTTTCAGTTTTGTTTTTCTCTTCATTTCAACCGTAAGATTCCCAGCTTGGACTAAAATTACAAGTGAAAGGAATAGAAAAGGTAACAAAATCCCCTATAGCTACTTTTCTTGACCATGCTAAACCTCAAATACCTGCTAATACCATTCTAAACCTTAATACTTTATAGAGGACATTTCTACAGGAACAAACCATGTGGGGGACAAAATACATCAGTGGGAAATCACAAAATCATTCCACAGTCCTGAATACTTTTGATATTTTCTCTCTTCTTTTGGAGGGGTGATTTCTAGCTGAATCAAATAACCAAACCTACCCATACAGTTTGTATTTCCAAGTAGGAAGAAAATATTCCAAGACCAGGAAGAAAATATTCAAGAATGCGCTGAATGTTTTGAGATTTTGCTATATAGGCTGAAATTTTTTCAGAATAGCCCTTGAGATTCTGGTATCTATGTGCAAGCCTCAATCTAATTTTACTCATGACATATCTTCAAATCTGAGTCTCTGATTTTTGTTAAACCATAAATTTGTACTTAAACATCTTTCCAATGAACACCTCGCTTCCTTTTATGTGACTATTAAATTACTTTTAAAAAAAATCTGTAAAAATAGTCTGCAACAATATAAAAACTTAAGCAAATTTTTTCTTTTACCTAGCAGACATCGTGTTCTGTGCACATACTTTGATTTGCTTGTTACACAGAACAGACTTCTGATAATTCTAATAGAAAAACTTGTTTTCTTCACTCGTAAGTTTACTTGCTGTCTGCTTAGAAGGAGACTTTAACGCAAATACAACCGAGATGGGAAATCCACATACTACAAATCTGCCATCTTACAGAGCAAGAACACTTGAGAAAATGTATTACAGAAAGTTGCAAGACTACAAAGTTAACATTGAAAATGGAAAAGTATATTTTAATTCAGCCTCAATCTATAAAGAAAGAAAATCACTTATGACATAAGATGACCAGCTTACAAGGGGAAAACCATAAGAATGAGAGACCTTAAAGCACAAAATTATGTAGAGCCTCCCAGAAATTATCATTACAAAAGCAATAACCCAGGGCCACCTATGGTTGAGCACTCAATTTTTTCCTTAAAAGCTTTTGTTTCTTTTTCTTTTTTTTTTTTTTTATTTTTTAAAGTGGGGACTTCAGAGGCAATTGTTAAACTAAAAGCATTCCTCTAGGTTTGGGATGAAACTAAAAATCAGTATCTTCCTCACTGTAGAGCAATAGTAAGTTTCCCCCTCTTGCAGATTTATTTCATAAAAATGTCAGCTATTAAGTTAACATTATTTAAAGGGCTTTAGGTTGTAGTTACTGAAGGCAACCTAAGCTATATCCATAAAGGTCTGACATTGATCCCTGGTTGTATAAAACATGATACAGAGGAGCCCTAAATAAATAATCTGTATACTGCTTCTAAAGCATCTCTATTTATCACTGCATTAACGATAAGGATCTGATTAAAGTGAACCCTAGCAAGGGTCAAATCCGAGCACAAGCTGTAATATGATCTGCAAGAGTGCTGATAACCTGAAACAATATGAAGAAACCCCATCAGATAAATAAAACAAACCAGTTGTCCATTAAACAGCTCAGAAAGAGGCCAACAAAACCAAATACAGATGGAACCCTTACAGATGGGTTTTCTTCTTGTTTTTTTTTTAAAGAAAGCACAGAAAAAGTGGCACCTGAAGATCAAGCCAGTCTAAGGCTAAGGAAATAATACTGCTCAGAATAGCAAAGACTGATCTTAAAAAAATAAGTGTACAGCTTCTCATGATGTGCCCTTGTCTCTTGGAAATCTCAAGAATTACCACTAACTTCTAAATAATAAAAAGAAATTGGTTTTAAGGCATTACCAATCATTCCAGATTGTAAACAAAAATTATGCATTTCGGTTTAAATATATTAATTCTTTAAAATCTCATAGAACAAATAAAAGTATATCTTGACTTACTGAAGAAAATTCTCACTAGCTCGTTTTAAAAACACCCAAATTTAAAACTTTTGTTGTTGTTGTTGTTGTTGTCAGAAGTGCATGAAAAAAGTCCAAAAGGTAGGTTGCCTCATTGCCTTTTACTGAATGACATGGAACTGTTGAAGCAAGTCCAGAAGAGGGCCATGAGGATGATCCAGGCCCTGGAAGACCTCCTGTATGAAGACAGGCTGAGAAAGTTGGGACTGTTCAGCCTGGAGAAGAGAAGCTGCGTGGAGACCTCATAGCAGCTTCCAGTATCTGAAGGGGGCCTATAAGGAAGCCATAGTGGCACTCTTCATCAGGGGATGTAGCGAGAGGACAAGGGGTAATGGGTTTAGACTTAAAGAAGGGAAGTTTAGACTGGATATAAGGAAGAAGTTCTTTATTGTGAGAGTGGTGAGGAACAGGTTGCCCAAAGAAGTGGTAAATGCTCCTGCTCCATCCTGGCAGTGTTCAAGGCCAGGTTGGACAGAGCCTTGGGTAACATGGTCTAGTGTGAGGCACCCCTGCCCATGGCAGGGGGGATTGGAACTATCTTAAGGTTCTTTCCAAACCTAATCATTCTATCTTTCTATGATTCTAATAAAACTATTGATGTTTTGCAAAATAAAATTGACACCTCTGAAAAGATTTCCAATTATTTTCAAGTGTTGAAGCTCAAACTATCTTGTATTTTTACATTAAACCAATTTGGTTTACAGTAACTTTGTGCTGAAGCTTACACTTACATCTTTTACAGAACTGCATGCAGGTCGTTTTATTTCTATGAAACAGGAATTATTTCATTAAAATCTCCATTTAATGTTCCTTAGCCTTAGACTGGCTTGATCTTCAGGTGCCACTTTTCTGTGCTTCTTTAAAGTAAAAGAAACAAGAAGAAAACCCATCTGTAAGGGTTCCATCTGTATTTGGTTTTGTTGGCCTCTTTCTGAGCTGTTTAATGGACAACTGGTTTGTTTCATTTATCTGATGGGGTTTCTTCATATTGTTTCAGGTTATCAGCACTCTTGCAGATCATATTACAGCTTGTGCTCAGATCTGACCCTTGCTAGGGTTCACTTTAATCAGATCCTTATCATTAATGCAGTGATAAATAGAGATGCTTTAGAAGCAGTATACAGATTATTTATTTAGGGCTCCTCTGTATCATGTTTTATACAACCAGGGATCAATGTCAGACCTTTATGGATATAGCTTAGGTTGCCTTCAGTAACTACAACCTAAAGCCCTTCAGTGAGGAAGATACTGATTTTTAGTTTCATCCCAAACCTAGAGGAATGCTTTTAGTTTAACAATTGCCTCTGAAGTCCCCACTTTAAAAAATAAAAAAAAAAAAAAAAGAAAAAGAAACAAAAGCTTTTAAGGAAAAAATTGAGTGCTCAACCATAGGTGGCCCTGGGTTATTGCTTTTGTAATGATAATTTCTGGGAGGCTCTACATAATTTTGTGCTTTAAGGTCTCTCATGGTTTTCCCCTTGTAAGCTGGTCATCTTATGTCATAAGTGATTTTCTTTCTTTATAGA
>NW_026913823.1:0-9196 GCF_034315485.1 Pezoporus occidentalis | reverse complement strand
CATTGCCCCCAGCACCCATCACCCCCCAGCACCCATTGCCCCCGGCACACATCACCCCCCCTCCCAGCACCCATCAAACCCCCCCAGCACCCATCACCCCCCCCAGCACCCATCACCCCCCCCAGCACCCATTGCACCCATCACCCCCCAGCACCCATTGCCCCGAGCACCCATCACCCCCCCCAGCACCCATTGCCCCCAGCACCCATCACCCCCCAGCACCCATTGCCCCCAGCACCCATCACCCCCCCCAGCACCCATCACCCCCCAGCACCCATTGCCCCCAGCACCCACCCCATGAGCACCCATTGCCCCCAGCACCCATCACCTCCCCCCCAGCACCCATTGCCCCCAGCACCCATCACCCCCCCCAGCACCCATTGCCCCCAGCACCCATCACCCCCCCCAGCACCCATCACCCCCCAGCACCCATTGCCCCCAGCACCCATCACCCCCCCCCCAGCACCCATCCCCCAGCACCCATCCCCCAGCACCCATCCCCCAGCACCCATCCCCCAGCCCCATCACCCCCCCCAGCACCCAGCACCCCCCAGCACCCATTGCCCCCAGCACCCATCACCCCCCCTCCCAGCACCCATTGCCCCCAGGACACATCACCCCCCCTCCCAGCACCCATTGCCCCCATCACCCCCCAGCACCCATTGCCCCCATCACCCCCCAGCACCCATTGCCCCCAGCACCCATCACCCCCAGCACCCATCACCCCCCACAGCACCCATCACCCCCCCCAGCACCCATTGCCCCCAGCACCCATCACGCCCCCCAGCACCCATCACGCCCCCCAGCACCCATTGCCCCCAGCACCCATCACCCCCCCCAGCACCCATTGCCCCCATCACCCCCCAGCACCCATCGCCCCCCTCAGCACCCATCACCCCCCAGCACCCATTGCCCCCAGCACCCATCACCTCCCGCTGTCCCCCCAGGCTCGGCAGCGGGTGCTGGCCCCAGCCCTGGCACGGGCCACGCGGGACCCGTTCCCCCCCGCGCGGGCGGCCGCCGTCGCTGCCTTCGCTGCCACCCATGGGTGCTACTCGGCGCAGGAGTGCGCGAGCAGGGTGCTGCCGGCGCTGTGCGCGCTCACCAACGACCCGCACCCCGGCGTGCGCGCGCAGGTCAGGCTCGGGGCGGGGCGGTGGGGGTGGGTGCAGGATGGGTGCTCATGGGGTGGGGGTCCGATGGGTGCTCATGGCGATTGCAATGGTACTCATTGGGTGGGTGCTGAGGGTCCCATTGCAATGGGTGCTCATGGGGTGGGTGCTGGGGGTCCCATTGCGATGGGTGCTCATTGGGTGGGTGCTGAGGGTCTCATTACAATGGGTGCCCAATGGGATGGGTGCTCATGGGGGGGGGTCCCATTGCGATGGGTGCTCATGGGGTGGGTGCTGAGGGTCCCATTGCAATGGGTGCTCATGGGGTGGGTGCTGGGGGTCCCATTGCGATGGGTGCTCATGGGGTGGGTGCTGGGGGTCCCATTGCAATGGGTGCTCATGGGATGGGTGCTCATGGGGTGGGTGCTGAGGGTCCCATTGCGATGGGTGCTCATGGGGTGGGTGCTGAGGTTCCCATTGCGATGAGTGCTCATGGGGTGGGTGCTGAGGGTCCCATTGCAATGGATGCTCATGGGGGGGTCCCATTGCGATGGGTGCTCATGGGGTGGGTGCTGGGGGTGCCATTGCAATGGGTGCCCAATGGGTGTCAGGGTGCTCCTGGGGTTGGATGTTGGGGGCCCCATTGCAGTGGGTGCTGGGGGTCTTGCTGGTGGCCCACTGCAATGGGTGCTGGAGTTATGGGTGCTGGAGTTATGGGTGCTGGGGGTCTCACTGCAATGGGTGCTGGAGTTATGGGTGCTGGGGGTCTCACTGCAATGGGTGCTGGAGTTACGGGTGCTGGGGGTCTGGGTGCTGGAGGTCCCATCGCATTGAGGGTCTGGGTGCTGGGGTTCTGTTGCAGTGGGTGCTGGTGGTCTGGGTGCTGGAGGTCCCATCGCATTGAGTGTTGAGGGTCTGGGTGCTGGGGTTCCGTTGCAATGGGTGCTGAGGTTTTCTGTGCTGGGGGCCCATAGCAATGGGTGCTGGGGGTTCCATTGCAATGGGTGCGGGGGGTCTGGGTGCTGGGGACCCATAGCAATGGGTGCTGGGGGTTCCATTGCAATGGGGGCTGGGGGTCTGGGTGCTGGGGTCCCGTTGCAGTGGGTGCTGGGGGTCTGGGTGCTGGGGTCCCGTTGCAGTGGGTGCTGGGGTCCCGTTGCAGTTGGTGGTGGGGGTCTGGGTGCTGGGGTCCCATTGCAGTGGGTGCTGGGGTGCCGTTGCAGTGGGTGCTGGGGGTCTGGGTGCTGAGGTCCCATTGCAGTGGGTGCTGGGGGTCTGGGTGCTGGGGTCCCATTGCAGTGGGTGCTGGGGTCCCGTTGCAGTGGGTGCTGGGGGTCTGGGTGCTGGGGTGCCATTGCAGTGGGTGCTGGGTGCTCACACAAAGGCTGTTCTGGGGGTCCCTCACTGTGTCCCCCCCGTCCCCCCCAGGCATTTCGGGCCATCCGCAGCTTCCTGGACCACCTGGAGGCAGCCTCGGAATCCGGGGGGGCCCAGGAGGGGGGTGAGACAATGGGGGGGGGGGGGGTCAGGACCTGGGGCTGCTTTGGGGGTGCCCCCAATTGACCCCTTTCTCTCTCCCCCCCCCCCCCCAGATGCCCCCACCGCAGCCGCAGCGCCGGGGGGGGCAGCGCTGGGGGCCCCGGGGGGGTTGGGGGCCGCCGTGTCCTGGGCTGTCACCTCCCTGACAGCGCGACTGATGGGGGGCGAGCCCGGGGCCCCCCCACAGGGCCCCCCCCAGCAGCCCCCCCTCGAGGCCTCTCCCAGCCCCCCAAAAGGTGAGAGAGCCCCAAAGCACCACCCCCTGCGGACCCCCAAACCCCCCTATGTGGGGGGGGGGGTTGGGGGGGTGTAAATGCCTGAGCCCCCCCCTTTTGTGTCCCCTCGCCAGAGCTGCCCCCCGAGGAGCCCCCCCAAGAAGATGTTGATGGATGGGACGAGGACTGGGGCAGCCTGGAGGTGATTTTGGGGGGGGGGGTGGTGTCACATTTTGGCACAATGTGACCCCCCTCCCCCTCATGTGTGTGTTCCATTCCCCCCCCCCCCAGGACATGGAGCTGCCGCGGAGCCCCCCCCCCAGCAGTGAGAAGGATGCGGGGCCCCCCCCCCAGCCCCCCCCATCACAGCCCCCCCCCAGCCCTGCGCAGGGGGGAGGAGGGGGACTGGGGGGTGGGGGGGGAGTGGGGCACCGAGGATGCCTGGGAGGCTCTGCCCAGCCACAGGGGTAAGACCCCCCCCCCCCCCGAACCCCAATACCCTGGGGGACCCCCCCACTTCCTTGGGACCCCAATGACTCCCCCATAGACCCCCACACGTGACCCCCCCCGAGAACCTGCCCCCCTTCCACCGCCCCCCCTGGCCCCTCATTGACATCACTGCCCCCCTTCCATTGGAGACCCCCCCCCGATGCCCCCATTGACATCACTGCCCCCCTTCCATTGGGGTTCCCCCCCTGATGCCCCTCATGGCTTCCATTGGGGTACTTCCCCCCCTCCCTTCCCCCACCTCCCATTGGGGTACCCCCACACGTGACCCCCCCGATGCCCCCCATTGACATCAGTGCCCCCCCCTTCCATTGGGGTACCCCCACACGTGACCCACCCGATGCCCCCCATTGACATCAGTGCCCCCCCCTTCCATTGGGGTATCACCCCCCATTGACATGCCCCCTCCCTGGGTCCCCCATTGACATCACTGCCCCCTCCCTGCCATTGGGGTACCCCCACACGTGACCCCCCCTGATCCCCCATTGACATCACTGCCCCCTCCCCTTCCATTGGGGTACCCCCACACGTGACCCCCCCCTTCCATTGGGGTACCCCCACACGTGACCCCCCCCCCCCATTGACATCACTGCCCCCTCCCCTTCCATTGGGGTACCCCCACACGTGACCCCCCCCGATGCCCCCCCTTCCATTGGGGTACCCCCACACGTGACCCCCCCGATGCCCCCCATTGGCCTCACTGTGACCCCCCCCCCCCAACAGGGCCCCCCCCGGACCCGGACCGGCGGCGGCGCCGCGAGGCCGAGGGGAAGCCCCGGGGGGGGCCCCGGCCCCGCCCCCTCAAGCTGGGGGCGCGCAAACAGGACTGAGCGCGGGAATAAAGCACGTGCGGCGGGAGCGGTCACGTGGCTGTGTGTGTGTGAGGTCACGTGTGTGTGTGCGCGGTCACGTGGTGGCGCATGGCGGAGGACAGGGGAGGGCAGCGCAGGAGGAGGCGGGAGGAGGTGGGGGGGGGCGGGGAACTGGGGGGGGGGGGGGGGGGGGGACCGGAGGAATCCACCTTGAAATGGGGGGGGGACACAGACCCCAATGGGGGACCCAGATTTTGGGGGGGGGGGGGGGGGGGGGGACGGACCGGAGAAGTCCACCTTGAATTGGGGGGGGGGGGGGCACAAAGGGGGGACCCAGATGGGGGGGGGGATGGGACCGGAGGAGCCCACCTTGAAATGGGGGAGAGGGGGGGGGGGACCCCAATGGGGGACCCAGATTTGGGGGCGGGGGACGGGACGACACCGGAGGAGTCCACCTTGAAATGGGGGGAGGGGGGCACAAAGGGGGGAACCAGATGGGGGGGGGACGGGACGGGACAGGAGGAGTCCACCTTGAAAGGGGGGGGGGGGGGGGACGACGACCCCAATGGGGGACCCAGATTTGGGGGGGGGGGGGCGACGACACCGGATTAGTCCACCTGGACATGGGGGGGAGGGGGGGGGGGACGGGACAGGAGGAGTCCACCTTGAAATGGGGGAGGGGGGGGCACAAAGGGGAGGGGAACGGGCGGGAGGGGGGACCCCAATGGGGGACCCAGATTTGGGGGGGGGGAGGGACGGACCGGAGGAGTCCACCTTGAAATGGGGGGGAAGGGGGGGGCACAAAGGGGGGACCCAGATGTGTGGGGGGAACACCCAGCACCGCCCCCCCCTCAGGACCCATCCGTGCGGCTCTCGAAGGCGCTGAGCTACGTCCTGCGGCACGGGGCTGCGGCCGAGGGGCTGCCTATGGGGCCGGGTGCGTGCGGGACCCCCCCCCCAAGGGCCCCCTCCCCATAGAAACCTCTCATCCCCCTCATCCTGCCCCCCAAAAACCTCCCCCAGGACACCCCCCCCCCCCCATGGGACCTCTCATCACCTATGGACGCCCCCCAAGTGCCTCCCCGCAGACCCCAAAGCCCCCCCCCCAAAGCCCCCCCCCCAAGAAACCTCCCCACCTCTGGGACCCCCCAAGTGCCCATCACCTCTGGGATCCCCCCAAGTGCCCCATAGAAACCTCCCATCACCTCTGGGATCCCCCCAAGTGCCCCATAGAAACCTCCCATCACCTCTGGGATCCCCCCAAGTGCCCCATAGAAACCTCCCATCACCTCTGGCACCCCCCAAGTGCCCCATAGAAACCTCCCATCACCTCTGGGACCCCCCAAGTGCCCCATAGAAACCTCCCATCACCTCTGGCACCCCCCAAGTGCCCCATAGAAACCTCCCATCACCTCTGGGATCCCCCAAGTGCCCCATAGAAACCTCCCATCACGTCTGGCACCCCCCAAGGGCCCCATAGAAACCTCCCATCACCTCTGGCACCCCCCAGGTGCCCCATAGAAACCTCCCATCACCTCACCTCCCATCACCTCTGGGATCCCCCAAGTGCCCCCTCCCATCCCCCCATCACCTGCTGCCCCCCAAGTGCCCCATAGAAACCTCCCATCACCTCTGGCACCCCCCAAGTGCCCCATAGAAACCTCCCATCACCTCTGGCACCCCCCAAGTGCCCCATAGAAACCTCCCATCACCTCTGGGATCCCCCCAAGTGCCCCATAGAAACCTCCCATCACCTCTGGGATCCCCCAAGTGCCCCATAGAAACCTCCCATCAAGTCTGGGATCCCCCAAGTGCCCCCTTGGGTCCCTCCCATCACCTCTGGCACCCCCCAGGTGCCCCATAGAAACCTCCCATCAAGTCTGGGATCCCCCTAAGTGCCACCCTCTCCTCCCAAGTGCCCCCCTGGGACCCCCCCAGGTGCCCTCTCATCACCTCTGGGATCCCCCCAAGTGCCCCATAGAAACCTCCCATCACCTCTGGGATCCCCCAAGTGCCCCATAGAAACCTCCCATCACCTCTGGGATCCCCCCAAGTGCCCCATAGAAACCTCCCATCACCTCTGGGACCCCCCAAGTGCCCCATAGGAACCTCCCATCACCTCTGGCACCCCCCAAGTGCCCCATAGAAACCTCCCATCACCTCTGGGATCCCCCCAAGTGCCCCATAGAAACCTCCCATCACCTCTGGCACCCCCCAAGTGCCCCATAGAAACCTCCCATCACCTCTGGCACCCCCCAAGTGCCCCATAGAAACCTCCCATCACCTCTGGGATCCCCCCAAGTGCCCCATAGAAACCTCCCATCACCTCTGGCACCCCCCAAGTGCCCCATAGAAACCTCCCATCACCTCTGGCACCCCCCAAGTGCCCCATAGAAACCTCCCATCACCTCTGGGATCCCCCCAAGTGCCCCATAGAAACCTCCCATCACCTCTGGGACCCCCCCTAAGTCGTCGCCCCCCCCCAAGTGCGCCCTTGGGTCCCTCCCATCACCTCTGGCACCCCCCAGGTGCCCCATAGAAACCTCCCATCACCTCTGGGACCCCCCCCAAGTGCCCCCTTGGGTCCCTCCCATCAGCTCTGGGCCCCCCCAGGTGCCCCATAGAAACCTCCCATCACCTCTGGGATCCCCCAAGTGCCCCATAGAAACCTCCCATCACCTCTGGGATCCCCCCAAGTGCCCCATAGAAACCTCCCATCACCTCTGGGACCCCCCCCCACGTGCCCCCTTGGGACCCTCCCATCACCTCTGGCACCCCCCCAGTGCCCCCTGGGACCCCCTGGCGCTGACGCTGGGGGGGGGGGGTGCACAGACGGGTTCGTGCCGCTGGGGGCGCTGCTGCGCCTGCCCCGCTTCCGGGGGGTGTCGGAGCGGGAGGTGCGGAACGTGGTGGCCGCGGACCCCAAGGGGCGATTCCGGCTGAGCCCGGAGCCGCTCCGGATCCGAGCGAACCAGGGACACAGCCTGCACGTGAGGGGGGGGCGGAAAGGGGGGACCCCAAAAAGGGGGGGTCCGAAAGGGGGAGGGGTCCGAAAGGAGGGGTCCCAAAAAGGGGGGGTACGAAAAGGGGGGACCGAAAGGGGGGGGGGGGGGGGCAAAAGGGGGGTCCAAAAGAGGGGGTCCGAAAAGGGGGGGACCCCAAAAAAGGGGGGGGTCCGAAAAGGGGGGGTCCGAAATGGGGGGGGGTCGAAAAGGGGGGGTCCCAAAAGGAGGGGGGCCCAAAAGGGGGGGACCCAAAAGGGGGAGGTCCGAAAAGGGGGGGTCCCAAAAGGGGGGGGTTCCAAAGGGGGGGGTCCCAAAGGGGGGGTTCCGAAAAGGGGGAGGCTCCGAAAGGGGGGACCCCAAAAGGGGGGGTCCAAAAGGGGGGACCCAAAAGGGGGGGTCCGAAAGGGGGGGTCCGAAAGGGGGGACCCAAAAGGGGGGGGGGACCCAAAAGTGGGGGGCCCAAAAGGGGGGGGGGGGGGCTCCAAAATGGGGGGTGTCCCAAAAATGAGGTTCCCAAAAGCGGGGGGGGGGCGAAAAGGGGGGGACCCCAAAACGGGGGGGTCCGAAAAGGAGGGGTCCCAAAAGGGGGGGATCCGAAAAGGGGGGGACCCCAAAAGGGGGGGGACCCCAAAAGGGGGGGGTCCGAAAGGGGGGGGGGGCTCCAAAAGGAGGGGTCCCAAAAGGGGGGGGGTGTCCCAAAAATGGGGTTCCCAAAAGCGGGGGGGGCAAAAGGAGGGTTCCAAAAGGGGGGGGTTCCAAGAGGAGGGGTCCCAAAAAGGGGGGGGCTCCAAAAGGGGGGCTCCAAAAAGGGGGGTTTCCCAAAGGAGGGATCCGAAAAGGGGGGTCCCAAAAAGGGGGGGGTCCCGAAAGGGGGGGGGTGTCCCAAAAAGGGAGGGTCCCAAAAGAGGGAGGGGTCCCAAAAGGGGGTGTCCCAAAAAGGGAGGGTCCCAAAAGGGGGGTGTTCCAAAAGGAAGGGTCCGAAAAGGAGAGGTCAAAAGGGGGATGGGGGGTCCAAAAGGGGAGGCCCCAAAAAGGGGGGGGTCCCAAAAAGGGGGGTTTCAAAAGGAGAGGGGGGTGTCTCGGGGGGTCCCAAAAGGGGGGGTCTTCAAAAGGTGGGGTCCCAAAAGGGGGTTCCTAAAAGGGGGTGCCTAGGGGAGGCTTGGAGGGGGAGTTGGGGGTTCCTGGGGTGCTCTGCAGGGGAGCTTGGGGGTCCCTGAAAGGCTCCAGAGAGGTTTTGGGGATCCCAAAGTGCATCTGAGGGTCTCTTGGGGGGGTCCCAAGGGAGGCCTGGGGGGTCCAGAAAGGTTTTGGGATGCCTGGGGGTGTCTGGAGGTCCTGAACGGGGTTTGAGGGGTCTTTAGGGGGGGTTGTGGGTCCCTGGGGTGCTCCAAAGAGGGGTTGGGGGGGGGTCCCAAAGGGGGTCTCTAGGGAGGATCCCTAGGAGAGATTTGGGGGTCCCGAAGTGGGGTTTGGGGTGTCCTTGAGGGTCTCGAGAGGGAACTTGGGGGGTCTCAAACGGGGTTTTGGGGTCTCAAAGGGGGATTTGGGGGCTCTAGGGTGCATGTGGGGGTCCCAAATGGGGTTGGGGGGTGTCTCAATGGGCCTTGGGGGTCCCGAAGGGGGGTTTTGGGGGTCCCTGGGGGGCCTCGGGGTCTGCTCCCAAAGGGGGGTCCCTGGGAGGGGGTCTCAACGGGTCTTGGGGGTCCCTAAGGGGGGTTCTCTGGGGGGGTCTTGGGGGTCGCTAAGGGGGGGTCCCGGGGGGGGGGTCCCTATGGGGGGGTCCCTGGGGTGGGGGGGGTCTATGGGGATTCCTAAAGGGAGGTCCCTGTGGGGGGTCTATGGGGATCCCTATGGGGGGGTCCCTGGGGGGGGTCTTGGGGGTCCCTGGGGGGGGGGGGGTGTCTTGGGGATCACTAAAGCGGGGTCCCTGGGGCAGGGGTCTTGGGGGTTCATAAGGGGGGCTCCCTGGGGGGGGGTCTTGGGGGTCCCTAAGGGGGGGTCCCGGG